>NC_060274.1:17129780-17176015 GCF_021613505.1 Equus quagga | reverse complement strand
CAGAGGTTTATTTCTAGCTCACTTACCATTATAGATTAGCTGGTGGGCAGCTCTACATCCTCCTCACTCAGGGACCCAGGCTGAGGGAAGCTCCCTCTCCGTGCTTCCATGATTGTTCAGGCAATACGGTGAATCAGCACTGACTTCTTAGGCTCCTCCCCCAGCACACGTTGCTCTTTAGCTAAAACAAGTCACGTAACCACACCTAATTCAGAGAGAATGAGAAGGTGCAGTTCTGCCATGTATCTGGAAGGCGAGGAGCCAGAAATACTTGGTGAAGGGTACTGATGACTACCACAGCGCAGGTTGCCAATTTTAATTTTTAGACTCTCTCTAAAGAAATTTTACCAGAGTGTAAGCTAGTAGAATATTTATTTTTTCCCCATGTTTATAAATGGGGGACATTTTTGGCAACTTTTCTTAGAATGTTCTTTTCCTCCTTCCTTGCCTCATCCATCAATGTGTAAGTGATTGAAAAACATACATCTTTGTCAGTCTGTCTGGTAGGTAAAAATGTATTGTTTTGGTTTTTTAAATTTTCTATCTTAAATATGAGTAAGGTTGAGCATCTTTTCATGTATTAATTTTTAAGCCATTTGTATTTCTTATTTTGTGAACTTGCCGGTTTCTGTAGGATGCCTACTCTGTTTTTTCTAATCTGTTATTACTTGGTCAGTAAATTTTTTTTATGAATTTTCTTACTTTTATGTATTCAAACATCTCAGTCTTTTTTCCTTCTGGCTTGTGGGTTTTGTTCATGTCTTATTTAGGAAATCCTTCTCCATTCTAGGATTTTGAAAAAGAAGAACAGAAAGCTTGTACGTATCTTCTCTTTAATTGTAATGAGATTTCTCGAAACTGTATTGGACTGGCCTCATTTCTCTTTCATGGCATTCCTGCAAGAGCTTGAAAATGGCTACCATATCCCCTTTTAAAGTATAAACCTTTCTCAGCTAGAAACATCCCCCAGTTCCTATAATGGTTTGTCCAGCTGTATTTTTTGAGGCTCTTTCGGTATCTAGGCCCCAGTTTTCCTTGTCTCTAAAACAAAAGTTTTGGACAATGTCTGTATCTTAATACTATAAGATTACATGCAGAGTCTTAATTATATACAAATAAATGCCAAACAAAATTTTATCTAGCAGAGGCCCCACATTCATCTGTTATTAATACTAATGTATAAGTAATTTAAATTTCTTAAAAAGAATTGCAGAGGTTAAGCATCATTCCTCATGGTTTTGTTGTTGTATCTGTTACCCAAATTACAGACCCAGTTGCAGCACTGTTGCAAGATCTGATTTCAGTCTGTCCTTAAAAATGGCAAAATAGGGGCTGGCCCCGTGGCCGAGTGGTTAAGTTCGCGAGCTCCGCTGCAGGCGGCCCAGTGTTTCCTTGGTTCGAATCCTGGCGCAGACATGGCACTGCTTTTCAAGCCATGCTGAGGCGGCGTCCCACATGCCACAACTAGAAGGACCTACAATGAAGAATATACAACTATGTACTGGGGGGCTTTGGGGAGAAAAAGGAAAAAATAAAATCTTTTAAAAAAAATGGCAAAATAGATGAAAATATCAGGATGCTTTATTTTAAAGGATAATTGCCATCTCTGAATCCTTCATGACTCAATCACCAAATAAGTGACTGTAACTATACAGTGATGTGTGAAGCAGGTGCCCCTGCTGCCAGCAGTTACGGTCTAGGAAATCTTCATTTAGTTTGCAAGCTGACATTGTACTTTTCTGGGTGCATGACTTAGGCGTGTCCCTGACTTAGGCAGATAAACTTGTCATGACAGACAAAAATTTAAAAGACACCAGCAGTAAGTACGCGTTATATTTCCAATGGCAAAATTTCTCCCTTTTTTTAAAAATAAGCATAGGGTCTTATAGGGTCTTTATAAGGTCCATTGTACGTTTTCCAATAGCAAAGGTACTTTTTTAATATTCACATTCCATTCTCTATCTTTTTTTTTGTAACTTCTGGAGAAATTAGACATTATTTACACTGCAGAATGCCTAAAATTAGTAACACTCTTACACCATTTGGAACTTTGTGTTTATTTTTCCAATTACAAATAAAGGTGGCTAAAAAATTGTCTCTATTGCTCATCAAAAGCTTACAAAAGTTGGGTAAAGACTAAGCTTTCTGAAATTGCTATATAAAATATCTAAAATATCTAGTATGCCCATGGGAGGGGTTTAAGAGCCCTAGTATTTGAATTAACTGTCAGTTTTCTAACAGCCACCAGAGGGAGTTGACGCTTAAGTTACCCTTATCCATTAAAATTTAATTTTGAGAGCGGATTTAAAAGGTACTGAAAACTTGTTCTCTACCCGTCATTCCCTCTCCTTTTTTGTCTGTTTAAGATAACGAAGTAGATAGGTAAGTTTAGAAAACCAACGGAGTCAATGTGTGATGGAGATGTGGAATATGTCTCATTTCCTTGGTAGAACGAGCATATAGAAAAGCCACCTTCTGTGATGGCAGCGACCTAAGTCTTGCCGTATTTCAAAATGTGTTAACTCTTGCTCAGTGAAAATATTAAAACTAAACATTCAGTGAGACTTTAAAACTCAAGTTTTTGTTTTATCAGGATTTCTATTTCTTGGACTTAAAGTTAGTATTTTACTCTACTATCCATTAAAAGTCAAATTGTCATTATTTTACATTTAATAGATGTTTATCAAATGGCTACAGTTTTCAAAGTTTAATGCTGGATACCATGTGGTACAAAGTTGAATTCAGTGTTTACCCTCAAGGAGCTTGGGGTGTAATTGAGATGTACTTGATACTGAAAAATCTAAAATGCTGAATTTTTTCAAGTACAAAATGAAACGAATTCATCTAACAGAAAAAGCTTCTCCATTAGTGTGATGATGATTTATAAATACCAAGTAATAATATGTAAGCTCTTCAAATGGTTTCTCCCCTTGACCTTGTTTCCTTCCTTCACACTTCACTCGGGGTATTAATTTATTTAATGCCCTTTGAACAGGTAGTACAAAATTAAGCTCCATTACTATTCAGATTATCTTGGATTCCAGAATAGTAAAATTTTAATTCGTGTGTTTTTGGCTGAATAACTAAAATATTACAGCGCAAATACCACAAATGAAGCCGCAGCACAGTTTTTACCCAGGCCTTATTGTGGTTTAGCTACTTGTATGTAACGATATTATTTTAATTTCATCAAGATAGCCATATTTGTGTGCATATATTTATATATGTTATATGTATATTCCTTCTGTATACAGACATAACGGTGTGTCTAAGTGTAGGTCTTTTTTTTTTTTTTAAGTCGTCCTTGTTCCACGTTGAGTAGACCCTCCAGTTTAAAGGCTAGTATCTCTCTTCAGCCCTGGAAATGTTCTTATTCCCAGTTTCTCCATTGTCTCTTTCTAGAATTTCTCTTACTCAGCTATCTAACATCCTGGACCAACCTTTTACTTATTTCTCATTGTCATATCCTCAGTATATTGTACTTCCTCGTCTTTCTATTCTCTAGTTTAGGAGATTTCATCAGTTTTTGTTCCAACTCATGTATGAAGTTTTCATTTCAGCTGTGATGTTTTTAATTGCCAAGAGCTAGTTCTCTGATTCCTTTTTTATAGCAGATTATTGTTTTATGGGTGCGTTATTGCCTCACATCTCTTAATGGTGTCAATGGTGTCAATTAGAATTTAAGTTCTCAGCTCTCTCTTTAATTATCTCTGCTTATTCTGGGTTTAATCTTTCTCTTTGTTTATCTAGATCTTTCGTATGTCAGATGTTCCTCAAATGTATGGTGATCCTTGGCTTTTGGTTCATATTTAAGAGTGAAGAACTATGAAGGCTAACCAAAAGCGCTGTGTAAGAAAGTGAGACTTGTCGCTTGGCCGACTTTGCTTTGTGATGCATAAGTGAGGAGCCAGCTGCTGCAAGAGAGCGCTTCACCGCCACTACCTAGCATTCTTTGTGTATGTAGACCAGCTTGAGAGATGTGTGTTTGGATGGGCCCTAAGAGTAAACATAGCTACCTGCCCTTCCACAGCATGCGGAGGGGTGGACGGTTCCAGAAAGACATCCAGTTAAGCCGCTCTTTTCTGTGCCGTTCCACACCTCTGTCTCCTGTTACTGCCTTCTCCAACGTCTGAAGCCTCTCGGTTTCTGCAGGGCGAGTCAGCTGCCTGTTCGTCTGCAGCGCTTTCCTTGTCCCTGAGCCTGTAGCTTCCTCCGCTCTCCTGCCGTAGTCGGCGCCGTTTCATCTCCTTTCAGTCTTCTGGAAACTTGGTGAAATCTCTTGTTTATTAACTGCCTTCTTCCTGCTGTTTATCATTGTGGAATTGTACCAGTTTTATTCCTCTGTCATTTTCATGGGGTTTCAGGAGGCGGAAGATTGTATAAATAGAATCTCAGTCAACCTTTTTTAAATGAAAATCCTAGCTAATATGATTGATTCTTCATCATTTGGCTTTTTAAGTCCCTCTTAGTCTGTATGTAAATAAATGACAGGAAGGGAGAGGATTGTTCCTTCAGCCTGCTCACTGGATTCTGTATAACAAATCACCCCTCCTCCTGTGTAACCACATCTTAGTAGATGGCGTGTGAGCCTACTGCATGTGTGTGTGTGGTTGGTATGATTTTGTTTGTAACAGTTTCTTCATATGCCAAAACAAAAAAACAAAACCCCAAAAGCCAGTCTTAGGGATTTCCTCAAACCCCTCCTCACAGTCATCCCCATAGCAGAGGTGAAATTTTCTAGCCTTACCCCACAACTGCATCTCTCTTTGCAAGCTCTCCCCTTCTTTTGGCCCCTGGAAGTATAATTATGTTTCTTTCTCCCCTGTCAACACCTAACCTTTTTTCATTTAGTGGAGGCTGATCAGAGCAAAAGCATCTTTATAAATAGTGTAATTATTATTCTTTATTATGAATTAATGTTGTTTCTTAATGGATATGTATTGTACACTGAATGTTAAAATTGCAGACAAAAACCACAACTAGAGAAAAAAGTTTAGCTTTAGCTGAATTTTCATAGTAATTTTTAGAAATTCACCCTGACACCCCTGTTTTCTTTGTAATTCATCTTTCTCAGATTCCTATCTAAAAATCCTAAACCACAAGTGAAAAGTGAACTAGACATATAAAATCCAGGCAATTAGAAGAAAGAATTGCTAAGAAATAAAGATCATATCTCTTTCCTACTATGTTCAGAGCATTTTTTAGCTTGTTTATAGTTAACAGACATACTTCAGAGATCCTGAGTAGTCTACAAACTAGGTTTGTCTTTTCTAAGTAATATAGTCGTTATAACTGCTCTAAGAAGTTTGTTTTCACTAGAAAGAAATCTCGAACACATTCTAAGACAATGGATTCACGGTATTTTACTTTAGGGCTTCAGTCTGATCATAGGAGAGAATCTTGCCTTTACTCCCAAAGGCAAGGCAAATCTTTAGCTATTGCAGAAACTGCTTTCTTTGTGAATTCCTCAGGATGTAATATTTTTTCTATTTTAGAAACATTTAACTTCAAAACAGCCCCACAATAATACCTTCAGTAACCGTGGCTCCTTTATGTTTCCTAAATCTTTTTTGAATCAGATTTCTACCCATTGCTGAAAGCTGTCTTCTTCTAATATTGGCCTTCTGTGTAGCTCTCAACTCTGGTTTACACTCCTGTTTTGATAGAAACATTAAGAAGTGCCATATTGAGGATTACTGATGGAGCTGTCTGTGACGAGGAGAATGTTCAGCTCCTGTCCTGGAATGTATGTTCTGACATCCATTAATTGGAAAATAAATTAGAATATTCTTTTATGGTTTTCCATAAGGATAAGAGTTCTACACTAGCATTTTTTTCCCCTTTTATCATTGAGAACCCCTTTATCTCCAATATTTTGCCCCAAAGTCTTTCTTTTTCTGAAATGAATATTGCTACACTGGCTTTATTTCAGTTTTATATTTGCCTCGCATAGTAATTTCAAAATTTCCCTAGCTGCCGTCAAGGTTTTCTCTGTACCTTTGGTTTTCAGCAGTTTGACTATGATGTGTATAGGTTTGGTGTTTTGTTTGTTTGTTTCTTTGAGGAAGATTAGCCCTGAGCTAACATCTGCCACCAATCCTCCTCTTTTTGCTGAGGAAGGTTGGCCCTGAGCTAACATCCGTGCCCATCTTCCTCTACTTTTCTGCGTGGGACACCTGCCCCAGCATGGCTTGATGAGCGGTGTGTAGGTCTGTGCCTGGGATCCAAACTGGCAAGCCCTGGGCTGCTGACACAGAGCATGCAAACTTAACCACTGTGCAACCAGGCCAGCCCCTGTGTGTAGGTTTTTTGTTTTGTTTTAATACTACTTGGAGATCCCTAGGCTTCTTGGATCTGTGGTTTATGGTCTTTCATTAATTTTGGAAAAATATGTGGCCATTATCTCCTCAAATATTTCTTCTGCCCTGTTTTTCTCTTCTTCTTCACCAATTACATGTATATTAGACTACTTGGTAGTGTCCTGCACCTCTTGGATGCTTTGTTATTTTTTCCACTCTTTTCTTTGTAGGCAGTTTGGGTAATTTCTGTCTTCAGTTCACTGATTGTTCTGTGTCCAGTGTGCTGGTAAGCCTGTTGAAGGAATTCTTTATCTCTGATACAGTATTTTATGTCTAGCATTTGATGCTTTTTTTTTAAAGTAATTTACATCTCCTCAAATGATCCATCAGTCCCTGCATGTTGTTCACTTTTTAACTAGATCTTTTAATATATTAGTCATAGTCAGTATTTCTAAATTCCCTATCAGGTAGTTCCAGCATCTGGGTCATCTTTAAGCATCGTTCTATTGATTGTTTTCTCTTGATGATAAATTGGCTTTTGCTCTTGCATTTCTGTCTCATAATTTTTTATTGAATGCCAAATATCATGTTTAAAAAAACAGAAGAGACTAAGTAGTATTATATACTATAATGTAATGTATAAATAATATTTACACCCAGAAACAACGAGAACACCTCTTTTTCTGTCAGGTTATTAGTTTGAGGGGTTGAGTCAATTGAGTCAGGAGTGGAGCTGGATTTGGGGTTTGTTGTTGCCTTGAGTGCACCACAGTCTTCAAATATCTCCAGCAGTTGCCTGCTCTTACCTTGTGTCTCTTAGACTGGTGCCTAAAGTGCAAAGTGTTTCTCTTACTTTCGTCCTTTTACTTTGAGCCTTTTTGTGCTGCCAGGGGTCCCCATTTATTCAGTCTTTGATGTGGCCAGCAGGTCTCCATGTGATCTGATAAAGGGCCAGATAGTAAATTATGTAGCATTTTGCAGGCCTCGTGGTTTCTTTCGCAGCTACTAACTCTACTGTCGTGACACAAAAACGGCCATAGACAATAAGTAAACAAGTGAGCTTGGCTGTATTCTAGTAAAACTTTCACAAAACAGGCAGTGGGCCAGATTTGGCCCATGAGCCATAGTTTGCCAACCTGTTTAGAGTCTTGCTCCTCCCCCACCCCCACCTCCCATCTCTTCTACCTCTGTAATATAAGCTCTGCAAGGCAGAGATTTTTCCCTCTTTGGTTTGTTGATTTCCCAAGTGCCTACAACAGTGCCTGACACACAGTAGGCTCTCAATATATCGTAAGATTGGATTGGTGAATTTGCTTCTAAGTGTTTCTTATAAACAGCATATAACTGAATTTTTAAAATCCAGTATGCTGATCTCTTATATCTAAACAGATACAATTAATTAGATTGCAGTTATTGTGATTATCGATATATTTGGAATTATTCCTGTCGTATGTTTTTGTTTGTCTTCCAATTCTTTCCCTTTATTCCTTCTTTCCTGCCATCTAAGTTTGATCACATTTTCTTTCTTCTTTTGTTCTGTCTTTTAATTTGGAAACAGCATTCTGTTTGGCTTCCTCTGGTGGTGATCCCTGAATATTTAACGTGTATATTTGCTTTAGCAGCATTTGAAAGTGTTCTTCCTAAACACTTTGAAGACCTTAGAATGCTTCGCCTCTAGTCTTCATCTTTCCGGTTTCTTGTTACTCTTTTCTAATATTTTAGTTTTCCTTTATTTTAAACAATCTCTGTCACCCCACCCACTTCTGTGGTCTTTTTCATTTGCCTTATACTTAGAAATTTTTAGATTTATTCATCCTATTCCTTCCTTTTTTATTAATTTCTTATCAGAAAACATCTTTAGAGTTCTTTCAGCAGTAGTCTGTGGTTGGTAAATTCCCCCAGATTTTATCTGGAAATGTCTTTATTCCTCCTCATTATTTCATTATCTTCTGGAATCTATTATTTCTTTTTTTCTTTTTTTTTAAGATTTGCACCTGAGCTAACATCTGTTGCCAATCTTATTCTTTTTTTTTCTTTCCCTTTTTCTCCCCAAAGCCCCCCAGTACCTAGTTGTCTATTCAAGTTGTAGGTCCCTCTGGTTGTGCTATGTGAAACACTGCCTCAGCATGGCTTCGTGAGCGGTGCCATGTCCACGCCCAGGATCTGAACTGGTGAAAACCTTAGCTGTAGAAGCGGAGCACACAAACTTAACCAGTCGGCCATAGGGCTGGGCCCAAGGAATCTATTATTTCTTTTTTTAAGTTTTGGAAAATTTTCAGCAAGTATTTCTTTGAATTTTGCCTCTCCTCCATTCTCTCTATTGTCTCTCTCTAGAACTCCTTTTTAGATTTATGTGAGCTCTTTTAACCCCTCTTTCATCTTTTCTATCACTTTATCTCTGTGCTGGGTGATAATCTTAGGGCTGTCTTTCAGGTTACTAACAGTGTCTGACCATATCTAATCTACTGTTTCTCTATTTGACTTTTTCATTTCAATGACTATTTTTCACTTGTAGAGGTTGTTTATGGTACTTTTCCAAATCTGTCTGTTCTTTCATTCATAGTGTCTTATTCTTTTGTTATACTTTTGTTTTTTCTGTTATCACTATAATCATCTTAAACAGACTTTTCCATAGCTTCTTTCAAACTATTGTAAAATCTTTAAGTTTGAGGGGCTCAGCCGTCTTGGGCCATTGATTCTCATGGTAGGTCAGTTTCTTGTTTGGTCATACTTCTCCTTTGAGGTTTTCCCTTCATTGAAGATGTCTATGGATGCCATAGTAGCAACTCCCTGTTAGTGGAAGTGGGTTGCCAGAGCAGTTTGCATTTGCTTCTGCTAGGCACCCCAAGGAAATCACCAGCCTGGGATTAACTGTTATAACGTCTCACCCTGAGGTTCTTTCTCTGCCCTTATGGTATAGATTTTGACCGCTCAAGTGTGGTATAAGCTGGGTTTCAGTTTCTCAGGAAATCTGTTCTTATCCCCTCTCCATATATAATATTGAATAATATCATAAATGTATATCTTGTTTTCTGATCTCAGCATAAACAAACCATCATTTAGTCGTTAGAACCACTAGGTAAATGTATTTAAATTTTTTTTCTTCTTCTCCCCAAGGCCCCTCAGTACATAGTTACATATGTTCTAGTTCTAAGTCCTTCTAGTTCTGCTCTGTGGGGCGCCACCTCAGCACAGCTTGATGAGCGGTGCTAGACCCACACCCAGGAGCCAAGCCAGCAAAACCCTGGCCCACCAAAGTGGAGTGCATGAACTTAACCACTCGGCCACAAGGCCAGCCCCTACATTTCTTTTACGTATTTTGAAAAGAAAACTTTTAGGGAGAAAATCTCCAGCATTAATTTTAAGAAATGCTGCTTTTAAATAAAATAGTCATTAATCTGAACAAATTTTTAATTAATGCCATTTGAAACATGTTGGTAGATGGTTGGAGTTTAGAAATGAAGGAAAGTATATTACACCCAGCTTTGCTTTACCCTTCATTCCCACTTCCTGCCTCTGTCTTCTCTTCTCTTATTGTCCCACTCAAAAAATAACAGCCCATGTCATCCTCTTTTAGGAGAATAAATAAACTCTCATGCAGAATTTTTATATTTTGGAAATAGAGGGATAAAACTTTGTAGTTCAGATAAAATAAACCAAATTAATAAAAGCCTGACAAAACAAAGTTGGTAGGTAGGGATGTGCACAGACCCTGCGAATTTTCAACCAGGAACATGTGTACCTCCGACAGCATCTCCCTATATTAAAATGGAAGAGAAGGCATCGAAATCTTAGTGTTTATCAGACTCAGCCATGGTTTGAAAAACTTGAAACATAATGCCCTACTACTCTTCCAATAAAAAGAAAGGAAAATTACAGAGGGAAACATCTGTGGATTATATTAGTGTCAGGGTTTTGTTGGGAAAAATTATCTACTGTTTAAAGTTAATTTTGAAGTACTTGAGCCTGACAGCCTCTCCTACCCCATACCCTAATTCTGGTTCTAGAATACACTGCTGGATTGAATGGCCTCAATGTACCTTGATATGCCATAGCTTTTCCCCTACTTTTTAGATTCATAGAAATTTGAGTTTAATTGAAGTTGACTGTTCAACATGAATCTACTTGACTTTCTCAATTACTGTTTTTCATTTTTAGAGCTTGTTTATTGTACTTTTCCCAATGTAGCTGTTTTCTCATGGTAGAATCATCCCAAGCTGCTTTTTTTATGGAAATGGATTCAGGTGTCTTCACTTCCAGTCCAATATCCTAAAAAGTGAGACTCACATTGTTCGGGGATGGATCACAAGAACATGTACCAAATTTTATGGCTTAATGAGGTTTCCCAAGCGGTTCGTCTCATGCTCCAAGATTGATTGCTTATTTTCTTTCTTTAAAAATCTTAGGACAATATCTTCACAAAATGTAATTGGAATATAAGAAAATATAAGTGTTTGATTTCTCTAAATGTTATCATTTTTACTTTGCAGTTTGAACAATTTAATGTTAACATTCATGTGGATTGAAATCTATCTGTGTTATGTGTTGCATACATCAAAATGGGTCTAACCTAACCCACATTCCCTTCTAAAGATCTGTGAAATGTTCCTGTTAGAATCCCTTAAACAGGGCAGAGGCTTATCCTTTCGGAGGGTCAGAGGTGGATTAAATAGTAGTAAATAGGTTAATTGACTGGACTAGAGCCATTAGAGAAGTAGTAGGCTAAAAATGCTATGTTTTGTTTTTGTGGGTTTATCTAAACCCTAAAAAAAAATGAAAGCGAGTGACATTTGTCTGCTTAAATAATTGAAATAATTTTCAGGTTAAAATTTTTGAAATTTTAAACGTTTAAACTCACAATATTTTGTTTTAATGAATCTTTGGGGTTCTTGGCAAACTCATGTTTGTCACAGGAATATTCATTTGTTTGTTTTCCAAAGGCTGTGTAAAGGTTAAGTGACTAAAGTGGATGGCTCCTCATATTTACTAATATGTATTGCAGCTCTATTGGTACACCAGAAGGCCAGAATGGAACGACTTCAAAGAGAACTTGAGATTCAAAAGAAAAAGCTGGATAAACTAAAATCTGAGGTCAATGAAATGGAAAATAATCTAACTCGAAGGCGCCTGAAAAGATCAAATTCCATATCCCAAATACCTTCAGTAAGTCTATAACTGTTCTGACCCCTATTCTTGAACATGAGAATACGCAGTCTGTCATAAGTACAAAAGCTTGATCTAGTTTTCTAGAAATACCCTTAATTCATACTTGTTTCTCTGTCCTTACCTTCCCCTACCAAACTCGACTGTTTCTTAACTAATGATACAAGCATTCAATGTAGATCCTTCTCACGTGGAATTATTTTTCAGCTCGAAGAAATGCAGCAGTTAAGAAGTTGTAATAGACAACTCCAGATTGACATTGACTGCTTAACCAAAGAAATTGATCTTTTTCAAGCCCGAGGTAAAGTTCAGTGCATACTCAGCTGAAATTCATTGTGTTAATTTACAAACTCATTTCCTGTGGCTGAAAACAGACTTATCAATCATAATCTTACTGTCTCAGCTTTGACTTTGGAGCCAGATAATGCTAAAGAACTATTGGGTCTTTATTTTCTCTTACCCCTCCCTCCAAAATTTATTTGTTTGGTTGAGGAGTAATTTGGTAGATTGTATAGCATTCAAATCCGCTTTAGTCCCGAGTTAAGGAAAGAGGAGGCTTAGTATGTCTGACTGTATTGTCAGAAGTATTGCTGTTAGTAGAATTTCTTACAATAATGTTTATTAAGATTCAAATATATGTACTCATATACCTTTTTCCTAGTTCCCTTTTTTGCTTTTACCTTTCAAGAATTATGCTTTTAAGAACGTAATTTAAAAGGCACCCCCACCCTAATGGTACTATCTTAATTGATAAAATAGAGAAGAGAATAAAAATATAGCTTACACATTTTAGGACAATAGTAGTTCATTATACTTGAGCTATTATTGACAAGCAGTAATTGCTTATTGTAAAAAATACATTTACAATTTAATTCAGTTCCATAGACTAAAAGAGAATTTTATAACTTAAACCTAATTCTGAAGTTGGGGAAATAATAGAAATACATAAAACGGAAAAGACAGGGAAGGGAAGGAAGCCAGCAAAAAAGAAGTCCTTAATCACACTTTTGAGTGTGTGCCAGAATCCATTAAACTGGAAGATGATTTGCTTTATTTTTAATGTTAGTAAGCTGTTTATCTTGAAACATTCATAGAAAATGCCATGATTTAACTATAGAAAAAAAAAGTTAGTGCTGGTCTAGAAAGTATAATCCTTGAACTTGTTTCTTTTGTTTAAAATCTGAACTATTATATTACATTAGTCCAAGATTTTTGTACTTACTTGGAGTCAAGCTATTTAGTTGCCAAAGGCCATGTTTGATCATTTAAAATTATATTTTAAATTGTTAAATTTTAAGTTATTTTAACTTGTCACGTAGAACAGGGGTCTGTGCTCTAATTCTGTTACTGTTGTACTAGCATTCATTTGGCTTCTTCCCCAGTTTACCACTTAGACCTCTGTCATGAGTACTGTATTATACCTACCTCAGCTGTTTTGAAATCCTTACATATAATTTGAGATTAGAGGTGCAAAATAAATGAAAAGCATTTCTTCTATTTATACTGTGATATTTTTAGAAGGAAAATATTTGCTTTTTAAAAAATAAAATTAAATATTTTTGAGCTGTAAACATTGATATATTTACTTTTTATATATTTCAGGACCACATTTTAATCCCAGCGCTATTCATAACTTTTATGACAATATTGGATTTGTAGGTCCTGTGCCACCAAAACCCAAAGGTTAGTGTATCCATTAGTGTGAAAACTGTTATATTTTGAAAAGCAAGATTTTAGAAAATTTTATTTTTAGCAACTCCAGAAGTGCTTCAAACTTTGGCATTCTTGGATAGATTCATTAGGAAGGTACTTTTTACTTACATGCTGGGGGTGGGGAGGATGTAGAAGTGTAGTGTACTTACCTCTTTGAAAGTCACACGCCTTAAGTTCATCATACACTCCTAGAGTAGCAAGTTTCGGCAAAAAAAAAAAAAAATCAGGTGCAAAAATGAGTGTTAAAAATTTTTGACAAATAATGAGGAAGACACCTTAGGCAAGTTTATTTTTCATGAGTATCCTATTTTATTTAATTTATGCATAATTCTGTATAATCAAAATACTCTGAATTCTAGATGAAGGATTTTTGAAAATTATTACCTACTATCATTTTACATCATTGATATTTACAGGCTATATGCATACCAAATTAAGAAACATCAGAATATGTGTGGGTTTTTTACTCCAGGCATTAAAAGTATATAGTAATAGTATATAGAAATAGGAACGAGAAAGAACAAGTATGTACTAGTTCCTTGGTTTGTTAAAGAATTTTCACATTCCCTTTAAGTATCCTGTTCTCTCCACTCCCTTATTTGTTTTAAGTATAATTTAATTAGGCCTAGCTGTATCTTCATATTTTTTTGATTTAAATGTTTTTAAACATAGTTAGCTGGAATGTAAGGAACTGTCATTACAGAGGAACAAAAATGAGATTCGGGCATTTGGCACAGTAAGCGAGCGTTCAGACACTGGGTGCTGTTTGGATGTTAGTTGAGTAAAGGAAACAGTGGCGTAGCCCAACTCCTTCAAATACGTGAAGTGGGCATTTGAGACTCTGAATGAGTGGCCTTAATGTAATCTTGATACTCTCTTTCAAAAACTAGAATTTTTCTTATTAAAAGATTCCTGTTTTGCTTCAACATAATCCAGTACTTATATTCTGAGGGTGGGAGGGAGATGGAATATAAATGAGGTAAGATTGGTCTGGAGAATTGCTGAAGCAGGAAAAGTATATTGAGGGTTCGTTTTACTATTCTCTCTACTTTGGTATATATTTGAAATTTTCCACGATAAAAAGTAAGAAAAAAAATCTATTACTTAAAAGCTTTTTCACAAAAGATAGAAGCTTGGATGCTGGCTGTTTTTGGAGAAATAAAGAAACAATCATTTTTGCCTTAAGGCTAAAATAGGGAGTTATTAGTTTCATTTAGAGAGGTTTATTTGGTTCTTAAAGTCAATTCTACTTCACAATGCAGTTTTTTTAAACAGCTAAAATTAAGTGTAGAAATCACAAGTCATCCTTTGCAATCTAAGTTCCTATTTTTTCACTTCTGGTGGTTATTTAGTTTCGAAATGCCATTAATAAAAAGATTCATAATTCTAAGTACAAAATGAGATTTGCAGATGTAAGAAAACGGTTGGAGATTTTTCATTAAAAAAAAAATTCTAGGTCCCCTATTGGTTACCTTAGGTATTACTTAGTGAAGAAGATGCTGGCATTTTAGAGATTGAAATGTCAATAGAGATTGACTGGTCCCCCTTCCTAAAAAACCTCTGTAGTTAAACAAAGAGGATAGACAAGAATTTTACTAAAAATGTACCAAGTGGGAATGTTTTCTAATGCTTAAGTGAGACCAAAATTCTGTTAAGTAGGATGGATGCCCAGATTAAAACAATCATTAAAATATTTCCCAAGTATGGGGGCCAGCCCCATGGCCCAGTGGTTAAGTGTGCGCACTCTGCTTGGGCGGCCCAGAGTGTCGCCGGTTCGGATCCTGGGCGCGGACATGGCCCCACTCATCAGGCCATGCTGAGGTGGCGTCCCACATGTCACAACTAGAAGGACCCACAACTAGAATACACAACTATGTACTGAGGGGTTTTGGGGAGAAGAAGGAAAAATAAAAAGTTTTGTTAAATTTTAAAAAAAATTTCCCAAGTATGGAGTGTGAAATAATTTTAGATGGAAAAAAAAGTGAAACTTTTTTTTACTGCATTTATTTTAATGTGTTTTAGAGGACACTAACTAGTATTGTCAGACCCTCAATTTTTCAAATATTTTTACTTAAATAAGCCTTAATTAGACATTTGTTGTAAAATAATTCTGTTTAAAGAGAATTACTATATAATTAATACTCTCAAGTTGTGCATGCTTTTGGCAAAAATTGTGATGATGCCTAAAAATTGTGACCAATGCCTAAAGCTTGGAATTTTGCAGTAAAATGTTCTTTATGACTAATTAGTAAATAGGGTGCTGCTAAATGTGTGAGAGTACCAAGCATCACTTGATTATTGTAAATTTGTTATAAAAGCTTTCTGTACTTTCATCTCCTCGATACAATAGTTTGTCTTTTAAAATAGCAGAAAAGTGAACATTTAGTTCTGACTCAGTAGAGAGGTAGAATTCGCAAGCAGCATGTATTATTTTAACGTAGTTGGAATCTCTAGATTATAAACCTCGACCGAGAGGCCCACAGCTCGCGCTCCTCGTACTTTACACCTCCCCAATAAGTTCTAGGACGACTGCGCTCAATTTATAATGGGACCCCCAGAGAAAAAGTGTCATAAGTGTAATTTTATTTTAGACACAACCTTGGAGGAATATCGTTATTTCTTATATTTCAGATACTTCTATCCATGCAAACACTCTAGAACATTGGCTTTGTAAAGCTGCAGTGACTTTATTTATAAGTAAAAAAGGTTAAACTTCAAGGATACGTGATTTTTCTAAGATCACAGAGCAGAGGAATCAGGCCTTAATAGCAGAGCCGAGAGCAGAGCTTCGTTCCCCCAAACCTCAATCTGGTATCCTTTCTGCTGCTCCGTAATAACTATGACTTAAAAATGAAATTACAAATAAAGTAGAGTAGTATCTTTACACTGGTTTTTACTTCTCCAGGGTCTATCGTTTATATATAGTTAAATAAGATTTTGGAAATTAGTTCTTTATATTTCATTTGTGTTGTTCAGCCTTATGTTTTCAAGAGAGAGAGAACATTTAACGAAAACTTTGTTCCTGGTATAAAACAGAAATATAAGTTACTGGGCAAAGAGACTCTTAATTTTAAGGAGACATAAATTCACTGTCCATATTGCTTTGTAGTAGGACACCTGCTCTCAATCTTAGGTGACATGGGAATCTTTGCTACTAGTTACCATATGAGTTGATTTCCCTTTTCTCCTGCTATAAGTTGTAGAGAATGATGCACTTTTCCCCTTTAAGGAAATATTGATGTGATTATGTGATGTCCATGTTGCTCTTCCCCAGCAGAGAAGTACCAGTTTGAAAGAGGTTGGTGAGGGTCAAGCATGTATGTCATTTTCAGCTAGACGCTCCATTTAGTTAACAGGCTGCTTGCAGCTGTGTAGTACACAGTGTTTAAAGTTGCCAGTAATTTATAACTTTGGGATTTTTGCTTCTAAAATAATTTTTTTGCTTCCTTACAGATCAAAGGTCCACCATCAAAACACCAAAGACTCAAGACACAGAGGATGACGAGGGGGCTCAGTGGAATTGTACTGCCTGTACTTTTTTGAACCATCCAGCCTTAATCCGCTGCGAACAGTGTGAGATGCCAAGGCATTTCTGAGCCAAAAGGCCCCGTATCTGCTCTGAAACCACATCTGAAGTTCAAGGAACTAGGCTGGCATCAGGGGAAAAGTTTCACTGCTACATAGGATTTTCTCAAATTGAAGGTGCGACAAGATGGTGTTGTGCTAATGTTAAATGTCAGCCCACAGAGCTAATAATACCTCAGTCTAATGTCACGGGCAGTTGAAATTCATCACATGAAAAGTCATCTGCTGGAAGACTCGGTTGCCCGCTGCCTAACCATGTACAGTGTTACCAGTAGCCCGTTGTGGATAATTCTCGATCTGTTAATGCGAGCTGTTCCCAGTACCTTCTTCCCCTCATGTCACTACTGAATTTTGACAGGAGGAAGGACTAGAACGATGGCTGTTTTTTTTAAAGCTTTCGGTGAAACACTACAAACATGAAGAAAAGGAGCAAGGTTTAACTCTTTAGAACTCTGCTGCCGCATAGCGCCAGTGGATGGAGAGAACTTCACACGTCTGTGGTACTCTTGGCCTTGTCTTTGTCTTCCCTGAAACGCCTCCGCTCTGTGAAGCCAGCATCTAGGGTCTGAAGGTGGAAAGGAAAGCAGCATGCATTGTCTGTACAAACGTGCAGTGAAACATCCCAAAGCTTTTCCTACTGTACAGATCTCTCAAGTCTGCTTTAAGGGATCTCTTTTCTTTATTATTTTCTTATATTTCTATATGTATAGTGTAATAGTCTTTTGTTAACTAATTTTCTTTTTTCCTTTTAGTGATTAAGCACGGTCATGTCCCTTTTTAAGCCTTACCTGCGAGAAGCAATGCCTTAAAATAAAAAAGCATTAATGAAATGAACCTATGCACAAAATAACTTTCCTCTACTTACTCTGTACTTTGCCCTCCTGAGTGCCGATGTTCTATGAAGACGTACAGATGCTGCACAGTGAATGCAGAAACTGTTACGGGACTTAGGCCTGTAGGCCACGCTATATACTGACGTTAGCGGTGAGTGACACCACACAGTGTTTTATCTTCCACAGGGAAGCTTAAAACAAAAGATATTTTAACCCACGACAGAGCACCAAGGTTAAGCTCCCTTCGTCTGCCTGGTGTCCCACAGAACTGTCACAGGAGATTTCTATGGGGAAAGTCCCGTTTCCAAACCAGCCACAGCAGCAGTACCTACAGCCCTTTTTCTGGAGAGAAGTTTAAATGCTTTACTGTTGGGGCAATTCGTTTCTAAACCTGACTTGGTGACAGTATCATGTGTATTTATAAAACAAGGTTAGTTGTATTTAGGACAACTGAAGAAAAGCTGGAAAAAAGAAAAACAAGCAAACTTGAACACTGAAGCAACCTCAAGCATCTCTTTATTTTGATGATATATTTTTATAAGGAAAATAAATATTCAGATGATCAGGAATGTATATAACTAAATGAAATCAAGACAAAGAAATAACAGTATGCATTTAGAAAGACAGAACTATGGAATTATATATCAGTGCTTAGAAGGGGCTGAGGGAAGTGCTGAAATGCAGCGAGAGAGGAGATGATGTGGACTGCCACCCATGTAAATGTCTGCAAATGGATATTCTTTAAATAAACAGGATTATTACAGGTGATCTATATGAATGTCAAAGCCTTGACTTCCAGGCTTTGAGTTTTGTATATGGGAAGAAATATGACAATCCTAGTTAACGAGACAATAGACCCACAGCCCTTACATTTGATGCGTTTCATTTTAAAAACAGGCCTTGTTTTTCAGCTTCATCTGCAGTTCTATGTGAAGATTGATCAATCAGTTTTTACTTGTTTTATTAATAAAACGTAATTTGGATATCTTGAGTTGATGGTTTTGTGATTTAGCTGGGTAAACTATCTTTGTAACAGATAAGTTATTTATAAAAATTAAAAAACTTATATTCTAATGTGGATTTTGTGGCTTGTTTTTAAAGTTTGTGGGACAGGAGATAATTTATACCCCAGCAGAACACTTGACAGTTAATTGAAATCAGAGAAAACTCATTTTCTGGAGTCTTCTCATGACATCATGGCATTTAACTGCATTTCTTGGATTATTTGTATCAGTTTCCCCAGGCTTCTTTTTAAGTGAGGAAAGAAAGCAGCCATGTTTCAGCTGAGCCAGAACAAATGAATATTACTTCTTTTTTCATAGTTTGTTTTGGCTTTTCCTTGCATTTCTTTTTGGGTTTTTAAAGTTTACGCCATTGTTGAAAACGTGATTTCTTAGGCCATTTAGCCTGAATAGTCATTTTGTTAGTATTTGGTCTGTCACATAATATGTAGGTGCCAAGGATGGTAGTCCTTCTCTTGAAGAGAGCCTTTATATTAAGAGTTTTCAAAAAAATTATGACTTCCGTTTTTCTGAGCTTGAGAAGAGCAAAGCAGCACGTGCTGCTCTTCATGACCTGACTGGAAAGCCCTGCCTTGGTTGGGCTCGTAGACCCAGTGGGACAGAAGTACTCCGTGCCAGGGACTAGGAGGCCTGCCCACGGTGCTTGTCCGGAGGGTGACTGCGTTACAACACAGCGATGGGCTTCTGGTTCTCGTCCCCCACTGCCCTTGGGAGGCTCATGTGCGCTGTGTGCAGAGGGGAGGGGCGCTTAGCGGTTCATGTGACCTGGGCTTCTCGGGAGGGCTTTTATTCTCACAAAGTGTTGCCCAGTCTAGTATTAATAGACCATGTTAGAGAATTGGAATTGTGCAGAAAGTCTTGCCCATAGATAGTTCAAAGCCGTGTGAGCTGTTAACTGTAAACTTGTATTTTAATCAAAGCACGTATGCACAGCAACGTTAACTGACATTTCATCAGTTTCCTCTATCCCGATTTAATGTTGATGGGAGATTCTAGTGAACACTGTAAGATACAATATTCAGCCCATGAGTAATTGAAGTGGGCTGTATTACCTTAGAAATTAAGATTAAATCTGTAGTGACACCAAAGGCCATTCAAGGTTTAAAGTCTCAAGCCGACTATTGCCATAGTTTGCCATATAATAATACAAAATACTTTTATTTCTCTATGACAAGTGAACATATCTTTGGCTCCAGTGTCTAGACGCTACAATTGTTATATCCATTTTACTTGAAGGTGAAACGGCTCAGGGCTGCATTTTAATTTTTACTGCTTCCATCTGAAAACAGGCAACTAAGGGAAAAAACTTATAAAGGAAACACAATTTTATAGCTTTTTATTTGTTAGATTGGGTTTTCTTCCCCTCGGTATCTAGTAGGCTGTTTGTTTTAAGGGGATGTAGTTAATCATGTAAAAACGCTTGGAAATGCGTTGTCTTGGCCATTATAAATTTCTTCCTGTATTATGGGTTCAAAAATAGAATTGCGGTGTTACATTGTAGTAGTTTGTTGATTGACCTAGCTACTTAGAAAGGTTGTGAAAGCGGCTGCATTGTGGACTCTCTGGCACCTGCTTCCCAGATAGACTGCTCAAATCTTAAGAGTCGGGCCAGTTGGGTGCAATTCAGGCATCTGCCCATTTTTACTCTGTGACCCTAGGATAGTTCTTTGCTTTTATTTCCTTGTCTTGTTAAATGAAGATGATACGTTAATGTTAAACCCAGCTCACGAGGTGTTAAGGGGACTAAGGTGCAACTATCTGAGCCGATGGTCTCTGGCTAGGAACCGGATCATCCTAAAGCAGTAGGTCATGGTTTTGCATGAATGAGTTTTAAGGCATTTTTCTCCACAGTGTTAATGAACAGAATGGTAAGTTCGCTATTTATTTCTCTGAATTGGTCTAGGGACATCTCAGCAGACCAGAATTTGGTATTTCAGTCACTGCAATCAAATTCTTTACCTTATCAAAAGGTGGTCTGCTTTGCAAAGATTATGAAAGTATCAAAGGTCAGGTGTGTTCTATTTCTCATGCATGTCCAGCCTTCTAAAGAATGTCTGTTTTATGATGGAGCATAACAAATCATTTCTCCAGGAAAATAAACACTTTCTTCAGAGGACTTAACCAAGCGTTTGCACATCTGCGTATTTGTTTTAAGCCCAAAATTGACCCAAGGATCACTCACCTCCCTCTAGCCTCTCCTTTTACAGAACCCCCCCACCCCTTCCTTGCTCCCTGTTTTTCCCCCTTTTGAGGGCAGGAGTACATCGTTCCTCTGACCCCAACCACATAGCAGAACCAGTACAACTTACTGGTCTGCATTCCAGAAATGTTCATTGATCCTCAGAACACAGTGAACCGGTCCTGGCGTATCCTCACCATGCAAGTGCCTTTTAGAGATTTTGAGAGAAAGAGCTTTCACTCCCACCTGTGAGCCTGGCCATCGGTTCTTCGTAAGCTGAGAGCCTGTTCACTCTGCTCTAATCAGCTCTCCTGTCTCCAGCCTCTTCCTCTGACCCTGCACGCTGCGGCTAGAGAGAGAGCACGTGTCCACGCCGTCCCAATCAGAAAGCTGCGTTGTTTCTGCATTGCCAACTGGGCTTACTCAAAAGCTCCTGGAGTCTGTTCCTTACCTGTCTCTTCGGGATGGTTTGTTACTGTCCAACAGACTACTCTATTGTCTATATGGTGTACATAACACTAAGTTGGCCTAATCGCTTCCTTTAATGGTCTTGCACATCCCCGCCAGTGTACTTTTGTCCATCCCATTTACCTTCTCTCCCTATTTAAGTTTAATCCTTCAGGGATCAGGTCAAGTTTCAAGGTTATGAGACCTTGGCAAACTGCACCTTCTCGTGGCACTTGCTGTATTTTCTGCCCGCTTGGCATTCATTGCTATTTTGCCCTCTCCGTTTTGGGTAGGTTTTATGACATACCCCTTTGTGTATATTCTGGAAAATGCAGAATTTGGCATTTGAAATTGGGGCTCCTGATTCTGTTAAATCCAATTTCGCTTCAAAGCTTAAACCTCCTTTTGCATGCAGACGTTTGAGTTGCTTCTTGGACATGATGAGGATTGATTTTTTTTTCTCACACTCAAAGCAGAGAGGGACATGGGAGAATATTTTTCCTGAGAAAACTAGTCAAGAGAAGAAAGAAAGAAGAAAGTGAATGCAAAATGTATAAGAACTCTCTCCTCCCCTTTCCCGAGAAAGAGGTGGAAAGGCAGGCTTCTGACCAGAGGGATGAGAGCGGAGAGCAGACACTATTTGTATGTTTGTGAATTGGGTGTGTAACCAAGACACCCCCTGTGTAATGAGGCCATGAAACAAGCATACGTTTTAGTACGTGAATTGGCTTAAAGTCTTAATTACTACCTTTTTGGCGTTTAATAGAATTATTTCACAAGCCATTTTGCTGAAGTGCCAGGGTTTTTTTGTAACAGAACAACAGTACACACATCTTAGAACGCTCATTAACTAACCCAGGCAACCAGGCTCTGCTGAGCTACTGAATGAGAGGCAGTGTGAGCAGTTTCATCCCAGTGAATGATAATAGATGATTTTTGTTAAGATTGTGGAGTACCCCAGAGCGTAGTTCTATTCAATATCAATCGGCAGAAACATACAGCAAAGTTTTTGAAACTTGCCACCCGTATTCCTCTCTGTTGACCACAGTCTTTCTCTTTTCTACTGTTCGTGACCATTAATATGGTAGAGTTAAATGCACTGGCTTCACGTCACAGGAGGCAAACGGCCCCCCGTTCTAAGACAAGTGAACTGGAGAATGAGCAGGACTCCCCGAAAGCCACGGACCAGCTGCCAGTTCCTCCCTGAGCCTGCCCGCCCCGGCGTCCGCGTCTGCTGCGGGCGGCAGCCCTGAGGACCCCCTAGGGTCGGAGAAGGCCTCTGTTTTCACAGCATTTTGACATAGTCATCCATCCACAAGTAACAGGATTTTATTACTGTAATAAGTCTCATTGATTGTATTTTCTGTTTTCTGCAGGCATGATACTGAGAAAAAATATTCCCTTCCCTTCTTAAAGAATGCAGATTAGTAACATTTCAGCTTTGTCTTCTCTAAACAGAGTAACTACTTCAGTCCTTCCCCGTACCATCTATTTTCCTGTCCTTAGGGCCCAGCTTCCTCTACCGTGTCCTGTGAATTAGGATTGGACACAGGCCTTCGGCGTCCCGATTCCTTTGGAAAGTGGGCTAGTGCTGTTCCCCGCACTTGCGTGTCGCCTGTTAGGGGCGCTCGCTCAAAGGGGTAGATGAAATAATATTCTCATTTTACAGAAAAGGAGCTGAGGCAAAGAGAGGTTAACTCACCCAAGGTCACACAGCTAGTAAGACCCGGGCCAGAATTCAAAATTGAACATTCTTGGGGCCGACCCTGTGGATAGTGGTTAAGTTCACGCACTCCACTTCAGTGGCCCAGGGTTCACAGGTTTGGATCCCAGGCACAGACCCACACACCGCTCATCAAGCCATGCTGTGGCGGCATCCCACATAGAAGAACTTGAACGGACTTGCAACTAGGATATACAACTATGTACTGGGGCTTTGGGGAGAAAAAAAAGAAGAGGAAGATGTTAGCTCAGGGCCAATCTTCCTCACCAAAAAGCATACCTTTAAAAAAAAATTTTTAATGAGAAATAAAATTGAGCAGTCTGACTCCAGTCTTGCTTTTAATCACCACAGTGTGCCACCTGCAGGCTCTCGTAGGGGCTGCAAGTTGATTTTTATTCCTGTTTATTCCAAGGTAGCTATTGTGAGTTATCAGCTCTCAACCTCTAGAATCATCTTTCCATCTGAAGAGAAATGTGACATTTCAACTCTCGCTAGTCTTCCTCATCTTGTTCCTGTGTGTGAGGACAGGCTCTCTTGTCTTGTTCACCACTGAATACCCTGGTCCTGGCGCGGGCCTGGCACGTAGCAGGCACACAACAAATCCTAAGGTACCTGATAGATGTAGTGACCTCGTGTAACTTTTTCTATTCCTTCCCTCGGTGCTTCTCACTATCGTGATGCTCCCATCGGCCAGGCGGAGTGTTAGGTACATGGGAGGGAAAGTCACCCCTTAGAGCTTAGAATGAGCAGTAGGTATGAGAGCGCAGGCGAGCTTCACTACTCCGGATTCCGCCCAGTTGGTGGATTTGCCTGTTCCCTAGGCGTTTGTGGGCGGCACAGTGACAAATCTGAGTCGCCTGATGCTCCCGCTCCCAGCCCAGGTGGCAGCACTCGGCCTCGTCTCAGCGCTCCCCTGTAAACAAGTGTCCTTCTTTACCGTCCATTTAGGGCCATGGTTTCACATTTTTGTGCTTTTTCCGGGTGATTCTGCTGTTTAAAATAACCCCCAAGCACAGCGCGGGGGTGCGGTCCAGTGTCCTCAGACCAGGCTGGCGCCACGTGCCTCATGGGGAAGATGCGCGTGTTGGGTGAGCTTCATTCGGGCCAAGCCCTGGCGTCCCCTGTGGGCTCGATGGAGTGAGTGAACCATATATGTTGAATAGGGCATCTTTAAACAGACACGTAGAAAAGAAGGTCACTATCGATTGATTGATGAAAATGCTGTGACCAGAGGCTTGTGGGAACCTAAGCCTGTATCTGCCCTGGGAGCCGTGGTTCAGTGTCGTGGAGGCTTCAGAGAAGAGAACGACCTTAAGTGACGAGAACTGACTGTAACGCAACATAAGGCGAGGGCGTACAAAGGCACGGAGTTCAGGGAGGGAGAGACGGCTTCGAATGCCTGAGTCAAGGACAATTTGTGATGAGATGACACATGAACGGTAGGTGCGAATCTGGCAGGGCTGGGAAGATACTCCACCTGCAGAAAAGAGCGAGCCTTGGCGAGGTCTGGGGACTCGGGGCCCCCTGCAGAGGTCTGCGGTGGCCTGGCTGGGCTGCAGGAGGCGTGCAGGCTGGGAAGATAAGCAAGAAGGTAATCTGAACCATTCTGTGGAGGACGATGAAGAGGGCACTAAATTCGATAGGCAAAAATGAGTCGTGAAAATGATTTGGGTGATTTGCCCAAGAGAAATGAAAATGTCAGTCCGCCTGAAGACTTGAAGGTGAATGTGGATGGCAGCTTTATTCACAGCAGCCTGAAACTGGGAACAGCCCAAAATGCATCAGCAGGTGAAGGGCTGACCAGCCTGTGGTCTAGCCGTGCACTGGAATGCTGCTCAGCATCAAGAGGGAAGAAATACTGATATAGCAACACAGATGAATGGCAAGTGCATCATGCTGAGTGAAGGCAGCCAGACACAGCAGCACCTGCTGCATGATCTCATTGGCAGGAAGTGATAGAAAAGGCAAAGCTAATCTATAGCGGCGAAGGCAGAGAGCCGTGGCATAGCGATCATTGAAAGGGGCACAAGGGAACTTTTGGGGCGATGGACACATTCTACATCTTGATTGTGGCAAAGTTACATGGATGTATCCATTTGTCAAAACTCATTTAAAAATGGGTACATTTTATTGTATAAAAATTACACAGTTTATGTGAGTGCACTTTGTTGTATATAAATTGAAATAAATTCGTTTTAAAAGAAGCTTTAGGAGAGGAAACCTCTAGTATGTGTCACTCCTTCTCCCCCATCCTGATGAGCCAGCACCCATGAGAAAGGCAGATGAGGAAAAGCAGAAACAGAACAAGTTCCCCCACGAGATGCATTTCTTTTTTATTCACTCGAAAAATGCCGTTCTATGTGCCAAGTGTTCTTCTGGGTTCTGGGGCGACGACAGTGAACAAGACCCAGTGTTAGCCCTGTCCTCAGCTGTCCCCAGTGTCTCTCATGGCCCTGGACTGCCTGTCATGCCCTCTGCCCTGTTGTGTCCCTTCTCTGTGTGTTGCCCAATTGCTCTGAGAGTGGTCTTGTTATATTTTGGTTTCCGATTCTCTCTTTAGTAGTATCTGCTCAAATTCAGAAGAATAAAAGTCTAAATGCGAGCAAACATCACCTTTACTGGAGGGTTATAGATGTTAATGCCTTCCTGGCTTCCGCTTTGGCCATATAGGAGAGAACCTCATTAGCCAAGGGCGCTGCTAAAAGCTCGAAAACGTAGCTGTTGCTCTCTCAGAGCTGGTTCCAGGGTGATGTGGTTGAGGCGGGTGGCAGGGGAAGTGGGCCGGTAAACAGCTGGGGGTGACAGCTCGCCGGAGGCTGGTACGTGGTGCTCTAGACGCTGCTTAGCAGCATCTGAGGCTCTTTTCTCACAGTTGGATGGGTTCCTAAATCTGAGGTCATTTTTTGTTTCTTTCTCACTGTCTGTCTCTCAGTGTTCTTATTAATAAGGAAGAGAGCAGAGAGTGAAGATGATCCCTTCTGCCGTGAGTGTTGGGGGAGCGGCGGGAACGGCCCGCACCCGCCCTCTCCCTTTGGGCTAGGCTTTCTTGCTTCTCAGCACATTGCCAGGGCATCTTTCGTGGGCTGAGCCCTCTGTGGCCCGGCTCCTGACTGCTGAGTAAACAGAATGGAAGGAACGCACAAGAAAAGCACGAATACACGCAGAGGCATAATTACAAGGGAACGTTTTTTAAGCTGAAAACATTGCTCACCCGGAAAAAACTTTACAGAGAAAAGTTTAAGCTGTTTGCAGTTTTTCCCTTCAGAAATACTTTCTCACAGCGTTGATATTTCCGTAGTTCAAAAGAAATCATCCGAGTGGAGGACTAAAGTTCTGGTTAATTCCAAAAGACAGCACAGACACGCTCGGGCTTCAGAGCCCCTGATGTGCTCATAGGAAATGGGTGACCCCACTGAGGGGTTCTGGGCCCCAGGGGAGCGGCCAGCACCCAGACCCTCCGCACTGTCCCCTCTCAGCTCCATCTCCGAAGGTTCTGTTTGCAAACCCACGTGAAGCCATCACTTCTCCTGCATGAGAATGACGTCCCTCCCATGGTGGGCTTTCACCCGCCACCTGTGTTGCTGTGTTAGGGCGTTTAAACTGGAGTAAGACCCCTCCCCACCCCTCTTCACAAAGCACTGATGGAGAAACTACCCAGTAACCACCGCAGTGTGAGCTCGACTGGCTCAGAGGATGTCACCCTAAGGAGGACGTCCATGCGGGGGACCAGGGGAGCCTGGGGTCGGGTGAGGGGGGCGATTTTTACACCTGTGGCTCTCAGTACCAGCCTTCAAACTATTCCCAGGCCATACTGGATCTTTCAGGGCTCTGTAGCAAATAAGAAAAATGAGGACAGCACACTGAGTTTCCAGAAAGCTAAATCGATTTTGTTCTAATATTTTCAAACTTCTTTAGAGACCTTTGCTCCCTTGAGAAATGGTCCAGCAGTAGAGCTTTTAAATCCAAAGAGCATCTCTGTTAGTTCACAGCCTCAAAGAAGCAGATGATGAGGCTGGATTAGGAGAGATGAGGCGGAGGGCGTGCTGCACGGCTGACCCATGGGGAAGGAAGACGGGCAAGAACTGGGCAGACAGACTCTCGGGCTGCAGCACGGACCTGACAGACTCTGGGGCTGCAGCATGGACCTGAGAGAGCTCCAGCCGGGGCCGTGGGGAGGCCGAGCCGTGGTGTCTGTCAGAGGGTCCCGATGTCCCTGTGGAATGGGCTTCAGTTAGGGCCCCGCTGTGCTGGGTCAGCAGCTGGAACAGCCTGCAGGAAGCCTCAGCACAAACGTGGTGATGGGGCCACAGGGGTGGCAGCTGGGGCGCGGTCCCAGCAGGCGCTTCCACGGCTGTCACAGTCCAGCCTTGCACTTCAGGTCTCTCTCTCTTCACGCGGGTCCAGGGAGCAGCACCTCCAGGCTTCCCACTGGCCTCTGCCTGGGGAGGGCGGTTGGTGGGACAAACCACAGCCCCGTCACTGCAGTTGGTTTCAGAGCCATGACTGGTCCTCGCCTCTCCCTCGTCCATATCCTGTCTAAGTTCCCCTCAGCCTCAGCTAGTGGTGTCCCCCTAACCACCTTTCTTAGGGCTCTGAGTCCTTGGCTCCCACAGCCTCACAGCCTGGGGGGCTGCAGACGGTGAGGCAGGGGAGTCCCAGGAGGGGCCACGTGGATCACAGGGGCTCCACACACATTCTTCCTTGCCCCACTTTTAAAAAAGCAGCCCTGCCTCCCCCCGCTGATCACGATGGGGACTCCTCACCTGCTGGCTGCTGGGGACACGGAGTCAAAGTGCCCTAAGCAACAATACCTCGTAGTTCATGGGACTTGCTGTGCATCTGGCAAAAGTGCACTCCCCCTCTGGGCTGGGGCCTGCAACCCTGCAGAGCCCAAAGGCAAGGAAAGAGAGGCACACAATCCATTGTTAGGTCATGGGTGGTCACGGCCCCAGAGCCACCCCGTGTACTTTTACTGAGGACACAGGACCACGCAGGGTTTCTGACTTAATGCCCGAACTGTTTCCAAGGACGGCCCCCCCATCTCTTCTGGGCTTTACTGCTAAGCTGGTGTTTCGGCTGTGCCTTTACAAGGCACAGTGCTCCACGAAGCCAGCAGCTTCCGGAAGGGGCAGTACGTGATAGGACCAGTGGAGCTCAGGATCAAGGGCCCACTCCTGCACCCCTTTCTCTCTGAAGAGGATCCCCTTGTCTCCTGATGTGCTGGGTGGGATTCCGTGCCCATGGTTCAGGCATTCAGGAAGCCCCCAGATAGCACTGCTGGCTGAGGGTCTGTGGGCAGTAAAGGCAAACCACACCAAGAATAAGTATCTGTCCTTATGAGGAAGAACCACTGGCCCTTCCAGGACAGAATGGGCCAAGTGTGGTTGACTCGCTCTCGGGGGTTGGTGGTTGTCCTTGAGGAAGGGTCCCACATCAGAGACTCAGCGTTGGTCTCCAGTGCTGACGGTTGGAAAGTCGGAGGCAGTAAGGAGCTAGATGGGCTTGGTAAGTGAGAGTCCATGCTAGGCATACATATACGTAGCCTCCATCAAGACCACCATGGCCACTCCATTCACGTGACCATCATGCCAGTTCCAGCGGGTCAGTAACAAAAGCTGACCAATGTCATTTAGCTAAGTCATTTTGTCTACTTGGTTGTTCAATGCCTCTTCCGTAGTGGATGCTTTCTGGCAGACATACGTGTGTACAAAAATCTCGTTTCCTGCCCACTCCCTTATGTCTACAACACACCTCTACCCCAGACCTCCTTGTCTTCCATCTTCCAGTCCTTTTCTTTCTTTTTTTTTTAAAGATTAGCCCCTGAACTAACAACTGTTGCCAATCTTCTTTTTTTATCTGCTTTTTCTCCTCAAATCCCCCCAGTACGTAGTTGTATATTTTAGTTGGGGGTCCTTCTAGTTGTGCTATGTGGGACGCTGCCTCAGCATGGCCTGACGAGCAATGCCATGTCCATGCCCAGGATCAAAACCAGCGAAACTCTGGACCACCAAAGCAGAGCACGTGAACTTCACCACCCGGCCATGGGGCCGGCCCCTCCAGTCCTTTTCTTTCCAAGCCCCTGATCAGACAGCCAGGCCACTGGCTACTGCCCAGGGATCAGTACACAGTCTCTTAGACTACTTCTTCCGCTCAGAATGGATGGCCAGGTGCACTGCTCACAGTTCCACCCGTTGGGAAGCCTGTCCCTGTCCACTGCCTTTCAGGGTCGCCCCCAATGTAGCCACCACACATTTTCAGCTTGCACCCACAGAGCTTGTTCTGCCACCAACATCTTCAACACCAGAGTCCGATGGATCCTGTGGTCCAAGCAGCGGGATTGCTTACACTGCAGCCCGGGCCTGATAGAACGCGCTTTCTACTACTTCTAACCCCACCCAAAGCGGACAGCCTTTCATGTCACCTGGTATACAGGCAGGAGGAGTCTTTGTGGATGTGAAATGTGTTGCCTCCAGAACCCAAAGAGGCCTAGCAGGCGCTGTTTTCTTCTTTGTGATAGACGATGCAAACTACAGCAATTTGTCTTTTATCCTGAAGGAGATACCTGGGCATGGCCCTGACCACTGGACCTCTTAAAACTTCCCTGAAGTGGGGGGTCCCTGGATCTCCCTACGGTTTACCTCCCACCTCTGGTGAGCAAGTCTTACAAGGCCTCTGCTTGCTAGTCACACTGCTCCCTACCTGGTCAGCACGACATCATCAGTGTAAGAGATCAGTGCGATGTTCCGTGGGAGGGCCAGGCAGTTCAGATCCCTTCGGACTAGATCATGACAGAAGGCAGGAGAGTTAACAAAGCCCTGAGGCAAAACCGTAAATGAATATTGTCCATCCAATGTTAATGCAAACTGTTTCTGATTCTCTTTTCTAATTGGAATAGAAATGAATGCATTAGCCAATTCAATGGCTGCATACCACGTACTGAGGCCTTATTAATTTGTATTAATACGATACAATATTGTATCTGACACAACAGTTGGAATTAAGACTATTATTTGGTTGGGCCTACAGTTCTCCACAGTGAATCTCCAGGATCCATCCAGTTTCTACAGGGACCAGACTGTAAATTAAATGGAGATGTGATGAGGACCGCCATCTCTGCGCTCTTTACGTCTTTAACAGGGTTACTAATCTCCGTCATTTCCCCTGGCACGCAATATCATTTTAATTTACTTTCTTAGCAAGGAGGGAGGATGGTGGGGGTGAGAGGGGAAGGTTTCACAAACCAAGGACCTAATGCGGTGGTGACTTCAGCTACCAAGTATATCAATTCCAATTAGACTCAGTGACCGGCGCAATGATCACTGGGTGAGTCCATGGACCCAGTGGGCTACTTTGAGCCAGGCTTTAGCCAAGAATTTCATTTATTATCTGACCTCAGTGAGTCGCATCTCTAACAGAGGGCCACAGTGACACCTTGGATCATGTGTATCGATGTCAATTCAGACCCTGTGTCTGTGGTCCTCAAAATGCCTGAGTATTGTCCTTTCCCATATATACAGTCACCTGACTAAATGGCCATGCGTCTCTTTAAGGAAGGACTGGGGGAATCATTACAGTACACTTTTGCTGTGGTGTTTCCGGATCCTTCTCCCTAGCGACATGGCTACCCTTCAGTTAAGGGGTTCCGGATCTGAAAGAGACTCTGGTTCAGGAACTGAGGAAAGGGTCATGACTTTCTTTGGTCAATGTCCCTTGGCTTTCCGCTCTTCCATTCTTACCTCTTGCTTGTTGTGGATGTTAAGCTGCACCGCTACTGGGTGCCCACACTCTAATGACCATCTCCACGATTCCTTGCTGGTCTCTTCTCGCATCTTGCTGCTCATCACAGTCATTGCAGCCTCCCGGTTTCTGGTGGTCATGTACTGCTACCTGGCCTCTATTACCTCATGGGGTGGGAAATGAATATTAATGAGCCTGGCTCTGACCATCCCTTTTACCATCAGCCCTGGGCTGTGGAGGAAAACCACCCCGATCTTCCTGGTGATGCTGGCTGCTTCTCACCAGTGCATCCTGATGCCTTCAGTGTAATCCCAGGGCCCTCCCTGGAACACCTCTGGTGGGTCTTCTGGCCTCATATCAGATATGCTTTCCACACAAACTGGTGCAGCCATTATGAAAAACAGGATGGAGATTTCTCAAAAAATTAAAAGTAGAAATACCATACAACCCAGCTATCCCACTACTGGGTATTTATCCAAAGAAGTTGAAATCAACAACTCAAAGAGACATATGCACCCCTATGTTCATTGCAGCATTATTCACAATAGCCAAAATGTGGAAGCAACCCAAATGCCATCGACCAATGACTGGATAAAGATGTGGTGTGTATATGTATATACATACAATGGAATGCTACCCAGCCACAGAAAAGACAAAATCATCCCATTTGCCACAACGTGGATGGACCTTGAGGATATTATGTTAAGCGAAATAAGCCAGATAGAGAAAGACAAACACCACATGATTTCACTCATACGTGGAAGATAAACTAACACACGAACAAAGAGAAGAGATTAGTGGTTACCAGAGGGGAAGGAGGTGGGGGGAGGCAAAAGGGGCAAAGGGCACATGTATATGGTGATGGATAAAAATTAGACTATTGGTGGTGAGCACGATGCATCTATACGGAAACTAATAATAATGTACACCTGAAATTTCACAATGTTATAAACCATTATGACCCCAATAAAATAAAAAAGATCTACTTTCCAGCATGACCATCCCCCTCAGGCTCTTCATTCCTTCCTGGACCATCTGTTGGGGCGACTCAGGCATTTTCACCTCCCTCAGCGTTGGCTACGGCACTTGAGTTTGCCACCCCCCCCCCCCCAGGCCTTGCCGGGGTGTTAAGTCCCGTAAAGTGCTCCAAACAGAGGAGTTCTTGCTTTTCCAATCTCATGTTCGAGGCCCCTTGACCAAGCCTCTCGAAATTCAAACCCAGAGATACTCTCCTAGCTCCTGCTGGAACACGCTGGCTAGTTCTGGCAACTCCTTTGGAATATAGTCAGTTTCCTCCGTGATCAGGTGCCGTCTGTGTGCAGCCATATGATGTGTGGATGGAGCCCCAGTTCTCAGCCTGGCAGCTCCTGAGGGGGACGCCTTGCCTTGCAGGACGGAGGCCCCTGCGGTCTGTTTCGGCAGAGGGACAGGGCCACTTCTGCAAGTTCTGAGGGATTAGGGGCGTCTGCAGAGCCAGGATCCTCAGACATCTTCCAGCCGGATGTCCCGATCCCATGCTTGGGGGCCGTGTTTCCCCAGCCAGGGCAACGACCTTAGCAGCGTGGCAGACCTGCCTTGACTGAATATGTAAACATCTCTGAAGTTCTGTGACTCTCAGGTCCTCAGTCCAGTGTGCAGCTGTGTGAGTCGTCCCACTGCAGGAAATACGGGCCTCTTTGTAAGGAGGCCCTCTGCCTCTCCCCTGGCCTTTAACTGCTCATGAGGGCCCGTAGTCTGTTATCGCTCTGCAAGGCCTCAAGACAGCTTAGCAGTCACCAAGGACTCCCTGCTCCCTGCAGGCACTGTATTCCTGTTAAAATCCCGCGTCTGAAGGATGGTTTCCACCAACAGGACCTTTTGCTCTGATCACCACTGGTGAAATCTGCAGCAACGGGGCTGCCACCGTGCACAGGCACGATGCATGCATCGCACGCCCGTCTGGGCCCTGAGCCATCCTGCCCCTCACCCCGTCTTATTTCCTTGGACCGCTCCTGGTGCCACTTGTGTTGGTTCACGTCCTCTGTGAGGGAAACACTACAATGGGTCAGATGTGCCTGGGATGCGCTGGGGGAGATGCTGTGAGGGATCACGGAGGAAGAAGCAGGAGGAGGTAGGCACGGTGCAGGCCTCCGCCTGAGGGAGAGGGAAGGAAGGAGGACGAAGAGGAAGGGTCTCAGACTGCAGGTCATCCTGAGGAAGTTTCTGCCAGGCCGACGGGTGGTCTTGAAGGACAGAGGAGCTGCGCGTCTCTCGGGAAAGGGTCTGAGTGAGCGCTCCATGCTGCCATTGGCCGGGGCAGCTCGTGGGAAAAGTGACCCCAGCACCAGCAGAGTGGTGGATGCAGAGAGGGGAGCAGCGGGAGCTCTGTCAGCTGAGCTTCCTGCAGGGAGAGTGCTGAGGGGTGTGTTTCCACAGCGGTCAGCAAAAGGCCCCTCCCTCCTCCGCCATGGGCTCCAAGGACGGTTGACTGTGAAAGAAGAACAGCTTGAGAAGCTCCCCCAGGAGGGCTCCACGCGGGCAGAGACAGGACGCTCCTCCTGGCCAGGGCAGCAAAGCAACTCAAAACGCAGCTGGCCTAAGGGAGGTAAGTCAGAGAAGGACGACCACGGTGTGGTCCTCTTCCATGTGGAATCTAAAAAGCCAAGCTGGGAAACAGCAGAATGGCGGTTCCCAGGCTGGGGGTGGGGGAAACGGGGAGATGCTGGTTAAGGGTAAAAGCTTCCAGCTGTGAGATGATTAAGTTCTGGGGATCTAATGCACAGCATGGTGACAGTAATTTACAATACTGTATTGTATACTTGAAAGTTGATAAAAGAGTAGATCTTAAATGTTAACTCCACACACACAAAAGTAAATATGTGAGGTGATGGAGGTGTTAACCAACGCTATTGTGGTAATCATTTCACGATATATACCACGTGGACTGAGCCATCACGCTGTATACCTTAAACTTGCCCAGTGTTATAGTATCTCAGTAAGGCTGGGGGGGAAATCCTGAGCTGGTTGGCAAAGCCACACTTTTTCAGGCCCTCTTAGTCCAGTGTCAATAATGTAGCATCGTGACTTGGTTCTTACCATTCTGAAGCCACCGAGTGTATATGGTGTGTAACTCCATTGTGAGAAAGGCCTTCATTAGCCCCAAAAGCGTATGGGATGGTATGACAATGTCCAGAGGGGTGAGGCGCAGGCAGCTTTGGGGCAGGTGTTCATCATTATTTGTATTTTTAAATCCCGTGATAGCTCCCAGCCTTGACATATTTGGAAACTTGATATCTTTTCCTCCCAACTCTGATCCATTTTTATCCAGCAAGGGCCTGATGAGACGGGGCTGCTGTGCACGAGTTTAATGAGGGAAAGTGGGGTGGAGAGATCGCGCACCTGGGATGCTGTGTGTCCAGGTGACGCTGGAGGGATCTCAGCACCCGGGGTCAGTAAGAGGACACTGAGTGCTCTCAGGCCGTGGGGGCGCAGAGCACAAGAAAAACCAAGGATGAAAAGGATCACAGATGAACTCCCTCCTTCGGCCGGGGTTCAGGCCTGTGCATCCGTTAGTCCAGGTGGTCTTGTAACAGCTTTAACTGCAACCATGTCTCCAGGGCCTGAGTATTCAGTAGGAAGGAAGGACCGGCTTCCTAAGAGGCATAATGTAGCACTGGCTGGATGGCTGGCTTTTCATGGGAATGTTCTAGATCCAGAGGAAGCTGTGGTGTCTGCAAAGGGAGAGGATTTTGAGCAAGTCATTGAACCCGTCTGCCTTCGGTTCTCAGTCTTAGAAGCTGCTTTATGATGGGTTGCAAAGACATAATGCTCCGGACTCCTCCCTTTGCCTCCTCCCTCATGCAAATCAACACCAGCCTCTTTGCTCAGGACCATATGGTGTGTCGCTAAGCTTCTCTCTTACTGGTTTTCTGTCATCCGGAGTCTTCCTGGGGTCGCCTAAAACCATGCACCGAGCCTTACTTACTCGTGATCTGTGCTCCACAGGGAGGAAGTGGCAGTCCCAAGGCTAAGGAAACTTCCAGAATCCACGAGCTCACCCTCCCTATGCAACCGAGACAACCGCCCTCAACTCCAGGTCTACTTGGTAGGCGGACTCTGGCCAGAGGGACGCACACCCACGCTGGGAGGAGCCTGCCCCTCTGTCACCTGCATCACTGGCTAGAAATTTGTGGGGAACAGGTTGGCAGCCAATTGTGGCCCAAGGCAGGGCTTTTCAAAAAACACTCAGCAGGGGCCGGCCCCGTGGCAGAGGGGTTAAGTTCACGCGCTCCGCTGCGGCGCCCCAGGGTTTCCCTAGTTTGGATCCTGGGCGCGGACTTGGCACTGCTCGTTAGGCCACGTTGAGGCGGCATCCCACATGCCACAACTAGAAGGACCTGCAACTAGATATGCAACTAAGTCTGGAGGGCCGGCGGGGGCGGGGGGGGGGTGGGGGGGTGGGGGACGGAGAGGGGGCATTTTGGGGAGATAAAGCAGAAGAAAAAAGATTGGCAACAGTTGTTAGCTCAGGTGCCAATCTTTAGGAAAAAAAATGCTTAGCAGCTGAACTCTTTCTCCAAACAAAATCTTACCTAAAACTCATCTGGAAAGCAGATACAAGGCAGCCTTACTGCGGGGGAAGTGAGCGCGGGGGCGCTGCTCCTCGCCCACCCGGGACACCTCCTCCATGAAGGGTGGGGACGCTGGTCCAGAGGTGCCTTCCTGTGTTCACCCCTAAGGGGCGGTCACGTGGCCTCATGCAGGTCGCAGACGCGCTTCGAGCCTCAGTCTCTTCCTCAGTTGACATTCATGCATCACCCAGGGCCTGGCTCTGTGGACACAGTGGAAAACAAGACACGCAGAGGCCCGGATTCCAGGGGGATGTAAGGGCCTGAGGGAGGGAGGCTGCGGAGCGCACTGGCCCGGCTGCGAGGCATCCCTGGTGGAGGGCCCTGGGTTCCACACTGCTCCAGGCTTGGAGAATTTCAGGAGTTGGAGAGGAGGTGGGCACCAGCACAAAAAACTGTGACTCATGGGGCTGGCCTTGTGGCTGAGTGGTTAAGTTCGCGTGCTCTGCTGCAGGCGGCCCAGTGTTTCGTTGGTTCGAATCCTGGGCGCGGACATGGCACTGCTCATCAAACCACGCTGAGGCGGCGTCCCACATACCACAACTAGAAGGACCCACAATGAAGAATATACAACTATGTACCGGGGGGCTTTGGGGAGAAAAAGGAAAAAAATAAAATCTTTAAAAAAAAAAAAACTGTGACTCAAAGGCCCTGTGGTGGAAAAGAATCTGGCACATTTGAGGCACAACGAAAGTCCAGGCAGCCTGGAGCCCAGAGAGATGAAGGGAGCATCGCCTGAATGCAGAGGAACGGAATGGCTGGCGGGTGCACATCTGAGACCACGTTGTGAGTGGGAAGCTTTGAGAAGCCCTGGGGTTGTTAATAAGTCAGAGCTGCCTTTTCTAGAAGGTCTCTCCGGCAGCAAGTGTAGAGAAAGGATTGGAGGGGGCAAAAGGCTATTGTAGGGACAACAGTCACCCAGAGGCAAGTCACAGACGAGGAGAACACAACGGAGGGAGAGAGCTATGCCTTGCTTGTAAACAGGAAGGTGCAAATTAAAACCGCAGTGAAATGCGATTCACACCCACCCAGTTAGCAACAGTGGAAAAGCTGTCAATACCTTTTTGGTGAGAATGTGGGAAAACAAGCTCTCAAACTCTGCAGGAAGACAAGTTAGCAGGATCTCGTGAAGCTGACGATGTGTCTTGTCAGCAGTTCTGCTTCTGGGGGGGTGCCCCATGGATGCCCATCCAGATGCCAGAGAAGGCGAGTCCAAGAATGTTTATCACAGCATGGCTTGTGATGCAAAAAAAAGAAGAAGGAAATAACCTGAATGCCCATCAAGCGGGGAATAGATGTGTGAATTGGGGTAAGTTCATACCATGGAGTCTGTGCAGCAATTAAGATAAACTGGAACCCTGTGCCAGCAGAGCTCCAACCCAAAACAGAACATGAAGTGAAAAGAGCTAGCTGCAGGCAGAAGGACTACGTGAAATTTGGTGTCACTTCTATAACATTTTAAACGCAAAATGCTATGTATTGTCAGACTTATATGTATGTGGCAGAAGTATCCAAAACAGCAGGAAAGGAACCAGCTTTAGAATAGTGGTTCCCCTGAGGGAGAGAGGATGGATGACAGGATTTAGAAAGTCATAAAGAGGGTTTCCACCACATCATATTCTCATCCTTTAAAAATTCTGATGCATTTAATGGCTAACGTGAGCATTTATAAAATCTGAGTGGTAGATGCACCCAGGTGCAGACATGGCACTGCTTGACAAGCCATGCTGTGGCAGGCATCCCACATATAAAGTAGAGGAAGGTGGGCACGGATGTTAGCTCAGGGCCAGTCTTCCTCAGCAAAAAGAGGAAGATGGGCGGGATGTTAGCTCAGGACTAATCTTCCTGAAAAAAAAAATTGTTTCGGGAGAAAAAAATGTTCCACATAATCCAGAAAGGGATTCCACAGAAGCAGGCACAGTGGAGATGAGGGCAGCAGAATGGACCAGATATTTGATGTTATAAAGTGGAGAAGGGGGGCGTCAATCCTTGCCTGCCTCCAGTTTCTGGCGGGACAACCAGATAGATGGTGGAGACAGGACACGGAGAGAGGGGGTGTGGGGCGAGGGTCAGGGCGTCAGGTTTGAGCGTGTTGAGTCCCAACAGCAGGGAGTCATGGAAACACAGCTGTCCGGGGAGTTGAACGCCGAGGTGTGGTCCAGGCTGGAGAGGCAGCTCCCCGGCAGTGATGATTTCAGTTGGGGGCAAGGTCGCCCACCGGAGGGGCGTGAGCGGGAAACGGGTCATCTGACCAGCGCTGCTGCGCCTCACGGGCAGGCAGAGGAGAAGAAAGGGCAGAAAAAAAGAGATTTTGAAATATCAGTCTATCGGAGCAGCCAAATTCTATAAAGCCAACAGAGGGGAAATGTTTGCAACAAATAGAAGATTACAATTTTTAATGTGGATTGCATTATTACAATGAATAAATAAAAGGCACTAAGACCCTGAACCCAGTAGGTAAATTGCTTGAACAAAGCAAATGACGTGAGTGCAAACACATGGAAAAAACGTCAATCAAAGATTTGGCGTTTAGATTGCTCTCCTATCAACGGCTGGCGCGGCGCCGCCGGTGGCCATTGGGGTTTCTCTCTAACGGTTCTGGCCAGGGAGGGGCCGTAAAGGGGGGGCTTCTGCCTTCCTGTGAGGCGGAAATCAGCAGCCTTTTTGGGAAGGAGCTCGGCAGTAGGCGCCAGAGGCCTTAAGATATGTCACTCTGCTCACATCTAGTAATTCCACTTCGGGTAAATTCTGGAATGGTGAAAACGCTTTACGCCAAAGATAGTTACATTTGTAGCAGCAAAAAAAGAGAAAGAAAGAATGTGCAATAAGTCAAGCAAATGATAGTCTCTCCACTGCAGAAACTATGTAGTTCTAACAGATGATGTTTACAAGGTTTGTAATAAGACGAGGAGATGATCACGTTGTAATATTATGAGGAGAAAACCAGGGTTTTTAATTATAGCTGGAGAATGATCTCGGCTGTACATCTGCAAACCAACAACCACCAAAAACACTTATATCTTGAAAGCACGTCAGAAGGAAATACACCAAAATGTTAAGTGGTTGATTTTTTTCCTTGTCATTTTTCTGTATCTCCTGAGTTTTCTATAATGTATTCTTTAATAATGGAGCACATGTGCACCTTATTTTCTAAAGAAAAGTTAATGGTAAGGCTTTTCACTCAAAATGTGGGTTTGTGCATTGTTTGGTTATGTTGGGGGGGGGGCAGTCCCCCTGGTGTGAGAAGCAGCATGAAGCCGGAGAGCCTGGGACCGTGGCTGTTCTGGCCACCATGTGACTTTCAGTGCATTGCATTTGGGGTTCAGCTTCAGTTGCTTTTTTGTTATTCCCCAGGGAAAGCAATGGTCTTCATTCTTTATCACATCTCCCAACGAGCCCATTCAAGCCAGGAGAGCACAGGAGATCAACCCTGAGCAAGGTCCCAGACAGGCCAGCACCAGGCATGGCTGGACTTCATGCAGTACGGCAGCCACGAGCTGCATAAGCTCTACACGCTCCGCTTCAGTGGCCCAGGTTCATGGGTTTGGTTCCTGGGCACGGACCTGCACTGCTCATCAGTGGCCGTGCTATGGTGGCAACCCACGTACAAAATAGACGAAGACTGGCACAGATGTTAGCTCAGGGCGAATCTTCCTCAGCAAAAAAGAAAAAAAAAGAAAGAGAAAATTTACGATTCAGTTCCTCAATTACGCTCGCCACATTTCAAATGCTTGATAGCCACACGTGTAGTGACTATGCTCTTGGACAAACAGAACATTTCCATCATCGCAGAAACTTTTATTAATCAGCACTAATGGAGAAAATTAACTGGCTTTTCCCATCTGCAAAGATGGCTCAACGTTGAAAAATTATAAAAGAAGTGTACATTAACAGATTAAAGGGGAAAATGTAATCATCTCAATGGACGTAGACAAAGCATTCAGGGAATTCAAGATTTATTCATACAAAAATAAATTCACCAATAATAGACCATGGGAAAGTATAAAGAAAAAAGAACCGATTCATAATAACAATAAAAACTACAAGGTACCCAGGAATAATTTCAGTAACATAGGCGCCCATACCTTTGTAGAGAAAATTGCAAATCATTATTAAAAGAAATAAAAGACAACCTAAAGAAATCTAGAGATATGTCATGTTCCCAGATGGGAAGATTCAACATTATAAAGATGTCAATTTTCCACAAATTAATCTATAAATCTATAAATTCAAAGCAATTCTAATAAAATTTCCCATATGGTTTTTTGTGGGACTTGACAAGCTGATCCTACCGTTTATCCAGAACAATTAAGGACCAGTGATAGCTAAGATATCCCTAAAGAAAAAGAAGAAGGGGAGAAGAGACTTGCCTACCATTCTTTCATTCATTCAACAAACACCGAGTGTGTACCATGTGCTGTGGCTTTAGGTGCTGGGAACCGACAAAATGGCCAGCAGTCCCTGCCTTGTGGAGCTCAGTCCTGTTCCAAATACCAGACTTGCTGTAAGCTGTAATAACTGAGATGCTGCGGTGTGGGCACAGGCACAGATGAGCAGAACAGAGAGCCCAGAAACAGAAACTGGACATGCGCTGCAATCTGATAGAGGAAAAGGATGTCCGCATGCAGCAAAAAATTCCTCGCCACACCCCAAAACCAGTCCTAGGTGGAAGAAAGACCGAAAGTGAAATATAAAACTTTAAGAAGAAAAGATAGAAGGATATGTTTGTGACCTTCACATAGGGAAATAAGATGTGAAAAGCACAAACCATTACAAAATTGTTGACAAATTTGACTAAAGAAAAGCCGAGTGTAAATTGATTCAACGACAGGAAACGCAATGATGCAAAATTTGAGCATTGAAATGTGCTTGCCCATGGCCGTCACAATTCCCCTCTGAGGTGGAGAAGGAAACTGTCTTGTACATGAGCACAAAGAGAGTTGTGTAAGGAAAGCCGTTGCACAGAAAGTAGATTAGGAGTTGCCTAGACTGCCCTGGGGCCAGGAATTAATTATAAATGGGCACCTGGGGCCTGGCCCGGTGGCACAGCAGTTAAATGTGCATGTTCTGCTTTGGTGGCCCGGGGTTCACCGGTTTGGATCCCAGCTGTGGACATGGCACCGCTTGGCACGCCATGCTGTGGTAGGCGTCCCACATATAAAGTAGAGGAAGATGGGCACGGACGTTAGCTCAGGGCCAGTCCTCCTCAGCAAAAAAGAGGAGGATTAGCAGTAGATGTTAACTCAGGGCTAATCTTCCTCAAAAAAAGGGCACTTGGATTTTACTGGAGTGATAGAAATGCATGAAACTTGGACTGTGATCATGGTTGCACAACTTGGTAAATGTGCTAAAAATCATTGAATCGTGTACCTAAAGTGGGTAAACTATGTGGTATGTGTTACCCCTAAACAAAATTGTTTTACAATTGTCATTGCAGCCTTATCTGCAATAATAAAAAAATTGGAAACATCCAATAATTTTATAAATTGATTGCAGAAGAGATTCAACTGAATACAACACAGTGGTTCAAACAAATAAACCAGAACTACTTATATCGACATGAATAAACCTCCAAAATGAAAAATAACAGCTGAGGGAGTAAAGAACTTGCAAAATAATACAAATAATGTAAATGGTCACATTTATATGATGTTCAAAAACATACAGAACGATGCTATATAATGCTAGAGTATATAATGTTTCCGAGTACATGGAAATGCAGCGATGGCACACAAATATGCACAGGAATGATAAGCACCAAATTCAAGACAGAGACTGTCTCTGGAGAGCAAGGAATGGAAACACAACTATAACCACATGTTTCTTCTCATTAAGACAAAACAAAATACTGAAGCGAACGTGGCAAGATGTTAAAATTCAATTCAAGTGTTTGCTATAATATTCTCTGTAATTTTCCATATACTTGAAATAGTTTGTTATAAATTTAAAAATGCAACATGGAAATATATTTCATTTCCCTTTCCAGTTACAGGTGATAGCCACCGCTTTTCCATCTTCCATCACAAAGAGCTCCAACTGCCCGGGTGCGAGTGCAGGCGAGTTTTACCTGTATTTTATCCTCATCGTCAACTGCGTCCTGGTTGCTGGCCCCAGGCTGGGCCCGGCTAGACTTTGGGGAGCCCCACGGGGACGCGGACAGCCAAGGGCGGACAAAGTCGGAGCGCGGTCAATTGTCTGGGGCCCCGGTCAACACATGCCGTGTGCAACAGTGCCACCTAATGGTCAGTGTCGGTGCTTACATGCGCTCGAGGGGCGAGGGGCTGGGAAGCGACCTGGAACAGCACCTGCCCCCGTTTGGTGGCCTGTTCTGCCAGCGGCTCTCACGTGAAAGAGAACGAGGGACTCTGGCCTGGAGTGGTCCAGAATCCTTGGAAGGGAGTTGATCAGCTCCCTTTTCCATTAACCGAAGCAGCTGACACCCTCCCCCCTCGGAAGACCGAACCCAGGCCAGAGAATTTCCACTGTACTTTTCCTCCCTTCCAGGAGTTAAAGGAACCGAGCTTTGTGTCCTGAAGTCTTCGCCCAGCATCCTCGACAACACCAAGGCGGGGTCTGAAGGCCTTTAAAATAATGGCTCAAACCCACAGTTGAAGTCGATTTCAGGGGAAGAAATATTTCCGTGGACGGGTAGCAAAGACTGCACGGGGTGGGAACACAGGCTTTTTTCATTTCAAAGCAAGTTGGTTAGCGATGCTACATAAATGTGTGGGGCAGTTTTTAGAAATCGTAGAATGTCAGGGCCACACAAGACCCTAGAGTTCGTATTGCCAATTCCCCGCAGGCATTTGGACGTCTTAAAATGTCCGAGAGCATCCATGAGACTCAGACAAAACTGACTCCATGACGCTAGTATTTCCGGCTCTGCACGTGGCAGGACAAGGGAAACGGGATGGCTCCCCAGGCAGGCAGCATGCCGCGAGACGAGCAGACCCGCCTCCTTCCGCAGCCATCTGTCCATTCTCTAAATCTGCATAATAACAGGCCAGTCACAAAACCGACTGCTTGCTTGCCGCGACGCTGGAGTCATCACCAGCCTGAGCCTTTAAAAATTACCGAAAATCAACATCTTCGTATGAAGGTCGTTAAGTGAGTGGTGCAGGAGAGCCAAGTTCATCAGTCTATTAGAGGCTTTCAGAGGAACAGAACCGACAGGAGAGAGAGAGAGTGATTTATTACACAGCACCGGCTCTCACCATTATGGAGGCTTGGAAAGGCCTGAGAACTGGAAGAGGCGGCAGGCTTGGAATCCAGGAAGAGCCCATGTTTCAGTTGGAAGGCTGTCAGGCAGGAAGAACTCTAACTCTGGGGAGGACCGGCCCTTTCAGTCTATTCAGGCCTTCCCCTGATTAGATGAGGCCCACCCACATTGCCGAGGGCAACCTGCTTGACTCATTCTACCAATTCAAATGTCAATCTCATCCAGAAACACCCTTACAGACACACCCAGAATAATATTTGACCAAATATCTGGGCACCCTGTGGCCTAGTCAAGTTGACACACAAAATTAACCATCACAATTTGACAGTTAACCCCCTGGAGGGTGAGGGTAGGAGCTGAGGGAGGCAAGTGCCTTCTGGGCCCCACAGGTGACCCTGTGCTGTAGACCCCTCCCCAAGGCCTTGGAGTGGCCTCGCTGCCCTGACCAAGGGCCTGATTCCCTACCGTCTGGATTCCTGTTTTCTATTCTGGGAACATGGGTTGCCAGGTGTATAGAGAGACCGTTCTCGCTCCCTTCTCCAGGAGCTGTCTTGGGCACGGTGGACACTGGAGCAGGAGGAGGGTGGGGCCAGTTCTTGCAGCCTTTCTGGAGCCTTTTGGCCTGGGCATTTGCCTTCAGGGACCCAAGAGGAATCACGGTGACCAGCTATCCTGTTTGCCTGGGACTGAAGGGTGTCCCAGGGATGTGGGACTTTCAATGCTAGATTTAGGACAGTCCTGGGCCACCTGGATGATGGCCAGCCAAGGATCTCTGCCCTGCCTGAGGGGCTTCGAGTGGCTCCAGTTTCTTCACCTCCCTCAATTTAGATCCTGGCTCAGCCCTGGACCCACAGAAGTGCCCAGTGGTCTCGTGGCGGAATGGCTATGAGGCCAGGTCAGCTGCAGCTGCGCATCCCAGATGTGTGTTCTCAGTGGTGACGGATGTTCAGCAATGCTTCGGCAGCCCTCAATGTGGTAACAATACCGTCGTGGGGCATAACCCCCCAGATGGGCCGAGAACAGCCAACCCTGCCGACCCGCAGCCACGCGCAGACTGTCACCAGCAAAGGGCTCTGTCCTGGGCGAGACCCGGCTGCGCCCTCTTCGGCTCCCAGACAGCTGGCGCCGCTCACTTATCTCAGAAAGCGGAGCGGTTTCCCTCCCACCGGTCCCCTCCCCGTGCACCACGCGGGTCCCCACGCACCTCTCGCTCACGGTGCAGCTTTAACAAGAGCCCCGAGATGGCAGAACCGGAAAGGACCACGGAGCTCTTGTAGCCAAGGATTTCCAAAGTGTGATCCTTGCCCCACTGAGAGACGCAGGAAGATTCGGGAGGTTACACAGACCAGTTTTCTTTTTTCTTTTTCTTTTAAAGAGCTCTGCTGAGGTATGATATATTTAAAGTGTGCATCTGCGTACATCCGTGAAACCATACCCACAGTCAAGATGCTGACGTCTCCAACCCCCCAAATTCCCTCCCACGCTTTGGGGATCCCCCCTCCCTTATGTCTGGGTCACTTTTCATCTGCTTCCTGGCACTAGAGATTAGTTTACGTCTTCTGGAGTTTGATAGAAATGGCATCATATAGTTTGTACTCTCGCTTGGCTGGCCCCTGCCACTCAGCATCATGATTTTGAGATTCCCTCGTGCTGCGCACACCGAGAGTTCATCCCACCATCCTGCAGGCCCCCGCTGCGCTCATGGACTCAGTGGAATCGAGAATAACAAGGCGCGGCCCTCCCTAGGCCACCAGCAGTGGAGGAGCGGGGCCCCAGAGGAGATGAGGACAGTGAGACAAGCCGCCCTGGGGGATTTCCCTGCGGGCGTCTGGAAAGGGGTTACAAGCCAGAGACTCTGAGTGACGTGGCCCAGGGCGTCCAGAGGACAACTGCCACTCTGGATGAAATATGAGGCTGAGCCAGCTGGAGCGTGAACCCTGAGGGCAGGGGCCTCAAGGTCAGGTCCTGGGGCGGAAGAAATAGGGGACCCCTCTTGGCACGGCGGCTCCTCGATGACTCTGGGTAAAGGAGCAGAGCGGAGCCTCCCCAGGGCCCCAGCAGCGCTCTGCCAAGGAATCAGAGGTCAGCAGAGCCATAAATCAAGTGCATTTGCACCAAACAGCTCATGAAGAGTTATGTTGAACATGACTTGGCCGAAAAACTCCCTGGAGCTGAATCAACTCAAAGAATGCAGACAGAGAATGGGGAATGTCCATCTCTCTCCTCTTCCAAGCGGGAGGGCGGGAGGCCCCAGGGCCAGTCTCCATGTGGGAGCTGCCTCCTTTCTCTGCATTCTCGTGAGCCCAGAGGTAAGTGTCACGGCCCAGGGTGCCACCAGGCTGTGGGTCTTCATGGAACAGCCCCTGCAACCAGCAGAGCTGGAGTTGTAGTGGGGCCTCCCAAGATCCTTCAACCTGCCCGGGAACCAGGGCCTGCACAGGATTTTCTGGCAGTGGGACAGCATGATGCTCACCTGGACTGTGACGTCACTGATGTCAACCTGGTGCTCCCCAGACCCCGCTCCATGAGGACACTTTCAATTAAATATGCATGCAGGTGTGGAAAGATCTGCTCTTTCCAGACCTCTTTCTTCAGTGTTATCAGAGGTCTATTCAAAATGTCCGAATTTTCTGAATCTTTTATCAGGAATGTGTATTTATGACTTTTTTAAAGCCAGCACTGTTTAGCAAGGCATTTTTTTTCTTGTTACCAAAGTTATTAACTGTAGAAGATTTGGAAAAATAGACACCAAAAAGGGGAGAGGGCCACCTGTAATCATTACCCCACTCCCCAGAGGCGTTCTCTTGGTCCATTAGTGAATTTCCTGTGGTTCTTTTCTATAAATATAATATGCATTTTTTAACAAAAAAGAGATCATATGGTACATCCTTTTTTTTTTTCTAAGTATACTTTTTGGTGAGGAAGAGTGATCCTGAGCTAACATCTGTTGCCAATCTTCCTCTTTTTTTTTTCCTCCCCAAAGCCCCAGTGCATAGTTGCATATCCTGGTTGTAGGTCCTTCTAGTTCTTCTGTGTGGGACGCTGCCTCAGCATGGCTTGATGAGCGGTGCCATGTCCGCACCCAGGATCCCAACCAGAGACGCCTGGGCCACCAAAGCAGAGCACGTGAACTTAACCACTCGGCCACGGGGCTGGCCCTGGTACATTCTTTTGTATAATCTATTTTTTTACTTTATAGTATATGCCCAACACTTCAATGTCATTAACATCCTCCTACAATATCATTTTAGTGGCCTACGGTATTTTATTAAATGGATGTTCCTTTAACTCATTGCTTCTTTAAGTTATTCCTTCCTTCGAGGTTTTCGATCAGTAAATATTTCTCTCTCATCCACCACTGGCAAATTGTGGTAGTGCCCTTCTCCGGATGTAACCACCATACGCAGACACACAGTAGGATCGCACCTCCCTGCCCCCAGGGAGTTGGGTGTTTCCATGTCACTTGTTTTGACCAATGAAATGTGAGCAGTGCTGACATCTGCGCAGAAGTTTTAAGAGCCAGTGCACATTTGAGAACATTCTCCCTTCCACTGGGAAGCTGGAGACAGAGCCCCCCGCAGCCTGGGTCTCGCATGCGCAGCCCCAGCCAGCCTACCATGGACACACAGCCCCGGGGAAGAGAGCTCTGTTGTCCTAGCCAGTGGGATTCAGGCAGCCCCAGCCAGCCTACCATGGACACACAGCCCC
>NC_060274.1:17069774-17129770 GCF_021613505.1 Equus quagga | reverse complement strand
GTGGGATTCAGGCAGCCCCAGCCAGCCTACCATGGACACACAGCCCCAGGGAAGCGAGCTCTGTGGTCCTAGCCAGTGGGATTCAGGCCTGTTTTGTTTCTGTAACATCACCTCTCTGGTCCTGCCCGACTGGCCTCAGGGCTGATGGAGAGTCAAGGTTAAAGACAGTCCCCACCCTCCCAGTGTCTGAGGGCCTAAATACAGGCCTGAACATGAGGAAAGAGATCAATAAGGAACAGCAAAAAACCATTCAGGCGCTGGCCTGGTGGCGCAGTGGTTAAGTTCACGTGCTCCACTTCGGCAGCCTGGGTTTTGCAGCTGCAGATCCTGGGCACAGACATGGCACTGCTCATCAAGCCACACTGTGGCAGCGTCCCACACAGAAGAACTAGAAGGACCTGCAACTAGGATATACAACTAGGTACTGGGGCTTTGGGGAGCAAAAAAAAGAGGATGATTGGCAACAGATGTTAGCTTGGAGCCAATCTTCCTCAACAACAACAAAAAAAACATTCAGAGCAAAACCTTTTCAAGGGTGCCATGGAACAGTCTGGAAGTGTTCAGCCCTGAAAGGACAGCGTGGAGGCAACCTGAGAGGGAGGACGGCTCACAGCCCTGGAGTGGCCTGGGCAGACCCCACGGAGGAAGAGTGAAGAGGGGGCTTTGAAGGCTGGGGGACTGGAGGACAGGGTGGGCGCCAGAGGTGGCGGAGGGTGGGAGAGCAAAGGGGTGGCCCCAATCCAGACGTGGGGCCCAGGGGCCTGCTGAGCAGGGGGTTCGTGGGAAGCAGGGGTTTTGAGAGAACGAGAGCTGGAGCCAGCGTCAGAGGGACTGGCGGCCTGCTGCGGGGTGGACCCTCATCCCTGACGGTGCTCCCAGCCTCCCTGTGGGGAAAGCGCCTCCGGAAGTTCCTCCCTGGGAACGGCCGGGGAGCCGGCCCTCGAGGCTCAGCACGGCCCGTTTCGTGGTGCGTGCGCGTTTTCTGGAGTGAGCTTGATCTCGGATCAAGTCAGAGCTGTGGCGGTTTGCTAGTACTGTGTGAGCACTCACTGCCAACGGCCACAGGCGCTGACTGCATGTCAACCTCGTCAGCCACCCAGTGGGTGTCAGTCAGTCAGTCAGAGTCAGTCAGAGCCAGTCAGAGTCAGCCAGTCAGTGTCTCTCAGTCATTAGCAGTCAAAGTCAGCATCACTTGGTGTCTGTTAGTCAGTCAGTGCCTGTTAGTCAGAGTCTGGGCCGCGACGGGAGCGCCCCCAGGAATCTCTGGGGCCGAAGGTCCCTTAGCTGGGGGCTGTGCCTGCCTCTCCCTGTGGAGGGGACCCCGCAGAAGACAATAATCCCCCAGCGACAGGCAACAGAGCGAGGCCGCCAGGGGCAGGCCTCACGCGGGTCAGCCCGGAGCCACCTCCAGCCGGCCCCCCACCACGCGGCCTGTGAGCTCCGCCTAATTCCAACAAGGATCCTGCTGCCCGGCTCGAGTCACCCCTACTGGCGCCCTGTCCCCGCTGGAAGTGGCCGATCCAACGCATGGTTGGCCCAAGTCCTCGACCTCCCTTTAGCCCCCGGACCCAGAGGCGGGCAGAGAAAGCCAAAGGGGCCAGCGCCGCCCCGAGGAATGCGGCCTTTCCTGGCTGTCACCTGCGCTTCTCAGCCGGGGCTCCGACCCCTTTCCCTCGGTGTTTTGTTAGGAACACACTCTAGGCACGGAGGACGTTCTCTTGCTTGTCCTTTTGGTGACCACGCAGGGTGGCTTCATGGGCTGTGACCCGTGCAGTTGCGCTTAGAAGGACCCTGTGCTTGGGGAATGCTCTGCTGTCACCGTCTTGAAATTCCTGATCACTTTTGAGCGAGGGGCCCCGCATTTTAATTTTGCACGGGGCCCCCCAAGTGGTGTAGCTGGTCCTGGCCCCATGCATTCCCTCCTGGGGGGGTTCCACATGGCAGTTCATTGCTCCAGTTCCCAGAGCCCTCCCCCATCACCACGCCTTCATGCCTCTGTGCCCACCGCCATGCTCTTCACCCCATGGGGACTTTCTCCCAGGGGCAGGGAGCCACACTGTGCCAGCTGGCAGGCGGCTCCCTGCTCCCCATGTGAGTTCTGTGTAAAATCCTGAAAGCTGAGCTTCATTTTAGCTGGAATAATGCGACAGGAGTGGCTTCTCTTGCTTCTGCCCCTCGACCACTGACATCCCGAGATTCTGCCTCATACCTAACCTTCCAGAGGCCTCTGGAAAAGCTGCACCCACATAAACATGGTGCAGCACCGGGCTCCTCCGCTCTGAGCATGAGGATGCTGCTGCCCAAGCAGAGTGGCTTTCATGGGACTGCTTCGTGGCTCTGTAATGAGGATTTTTAAAACTCTAGCAAACAGGCAAGCAGCCTGTGTCCTTGGGAACAGCCTGCTGAACACCCAGCAAAGGCCTGTTTGCCTTGGGCCTCGAAGCTTCTCCTGAAAAGGTGGACTCCAGCCCCCCCATCACCTCCATGGGTGGAATGACCCTGACTGAAGCAGCCTTCACACCCTCAACCTCAGTCTACACACCCACAATATTTAACGTGAAAAACCAGCCTAAGGGGAAAAGCCCACACAGGAGAATCTGATACACAATGTGACAATGGACCGTCCAGGTGTGGATAAAAAGGATTTATTTTTGGAGCACGGTAACAGCTATGCGACTAGGAACATCTCGTTCGCCCGTCCCATCCAAGTTTTGTGTCACAAAGACATACCAAGACTTTGGAAAAAACTCCAAAGGGGATTACACTGAAATGTGCTGTTTCTTCACTTGTTTTTGTTCTTGTCTTAATCACAGTGAACCAAATAAGATAGCTTTACAGCTTACTAAAACTCCAACTCGTCCTCAAAGGAAGCAGTTTAAACGTTTCCAACCGTAAATCAGCAACGCGATGGTGCCATGTCGGGAGACAGATTCCGGAGACAAAAGCAGCTCTAACATAAAGCTTGTCGTGCAAAAAGACAAAAAAAAACCACCATGAGGGAAATTCGATTTATCCAGAAAGAGCGGACCCCCCTCAGGACTGAGGTCCCAATGATAGGTACAATTGTGGGTACAGTGTCCTCTTTGGAAAAAAGAGGTGAAGGACAGATGTGGCTGAAGCCATGCTGAGAATCCGGTTTAAAAAGATGAACAGGATCGCAGTGCGCCTGCATCTCCCATGCAGCACTGACCAGGAACTAGAGGGACTGGAGCAGGCTCTCTGGGCGCACCCTGGGCTGTGCCGACATCGCCCGCAGCCGAGTAACGCCAGAGAAGTTCCCCACTGAGCTTGCCAGTCCCCAGGGAGCTGCGGGGCTTGAGGGCTGGTTTTCCACTGCGAGGTGCCTCGCACTCTCCCCGATGGCCAAGCCCCCGAAGCCCCTCATGAACAAATGAGCCCAGACCTGCAGAGCGGGACCCGTGACCCCAAGTGAAGGGGCGGATGCAGCCACAGGTGATGCCAGGGCCCCTGAGGACACGGGGTCCGTGTTCTGGCAGCATTGTCTCATTTCTTGTCCGTTGCAAATAGGTGGGTCCCTTCTCCCCCAAACTCAAAGCAGTGGCTGGCCAGAAGAATCAGAGTGGTGGAAGGTGGCCATGAACCTCCACGACGGAGGCTCGTCCAGCTCTCCACTGACCCACCTGGAGCTTTCTGAGCGGAAGTCCTGACTCGCTGGGCCTCGGCTCAGCGTGACTGTGGCTTAGAGGGCTCAGCCAGTAGGGGGCCTGTGCTGGAAACTGACACAACAGACAGCTGACAAAAACGGGACACTTAGCCCTGAGTCAGGTGATGTGTGTGTGTGTGTGTGTGTGGTGTGACATTTGTGTGTGGTGTATGTGTGCTTGTGAAGGGACTGAAGGCCCCGGAGGCAGGCCCTTAGGACAACATGCCTCTGCCACACCTCCACAGACCAGCACAGCCACACAATCTCAGAGTGACAAGTGAAGCCTCCGCGTGGAGTCTAGAGCGCCAGGCTCCCCTCGTGAGGTTAGAAAGAGCTCGTGTGGAAACCTCCAGATGCCAAACCTTCCAGCGGCCAAGTGACCACATATTTGAAGCGTGATTCGATGCAGTGAAATTGAAGGCCGTTTACCAGGATTTCTCAAATTTGTGCCGGTGACCCACATGAAGTTCACACGGCCACCAAGGGTTCATAGGCCCATGTGTGGCTAAGAAATAAGAGTTTCGTTCTTAGCCTGATTATGTGGGGCGTGCTCAGAGATTTCCTATTCCACTCTATTTCGGGTGTGACCCACTAAAGTGATCTTGTGACCCACTTGTGGATCCCAGGTGACTGTTCCAGACAAACTCCTAGAGCCTGTAGTGAGACTGTAGTCTTCCAGGCGTGAGAAATCACTCCCTTCCCGGAAGCGGCCCTTATTCTGCAGGACGTGGAACTTCAGCAGGTGGCCCTGCATCATCCGTGGGGGGTCACCAGGTGCCACCGTGGGCACGGTTGAGGGTCAGGAAGCTGGCTTCCATGACCATCTTTCAAAAACAGGGGGCCCCACGTGGTGGGCCGATCCAGGTGCAGGCTGGCAACCACGGGCCTGCCCGGCCAAGCTGCAAGATTGAGACATCACTTGCGGTGGCTTGGACTAGCCCCTGAGGGGTTTCCCACGGGCGCACCGGACCTCTGCAATCTCTGGATGAGGAGGATGAGCTTGGTGACGTCGGAGAGCGCGGGGAACAGGGCCATGACGCGGTCCACCTCCTGGGGCGGGAAGATGCTGCAGAGCGCGGTGCGCGTCCGGGCGCGCGCGTCCATGTCGCCGGCCGCGGCGCGGGGCGCGGACCCCGAGGGTCCCACGAAGGCGCTGTCGCCCCAGCGGGACTCCGCCCAGGCCGAGCGGCCCGGGAAGCGGCCGGTCCCCTGGGGAAGGGCCCACGGGTCGGCGGGCTGCCGGCGCTGGGGGAGCAGGTCGCCCTGCGGGTCCCCGGGGCCGACCCCACCCCGCAGCGCGACCTGCGGGCCGGACGCACTCGGGGGGGTCAGGAGGCCGGGCAGGGCCGGCGGGGACCGCGAGGCCCCGGGCGCCACCCAGTCTGGACCGCGCGGCCCGAGCGCGAGGGCGCAGCCGGGGCCCGGAGGGGGCGGCCCGCGGGGCCCGGTGTCGTCGCGGAAGGCGAGCCGCGAGAAGCCGCCCTCCAGGGCCGCCACGTCCGCTGCCCGCCGCGCCCCGGGCAGGCTGCGCGTGCCAGGCTCCCGGGGGCCGGGCCAGGCTGCGGCGGGGGCGCCCCGGGGAGCCCCCTGCTCCGCCCGGACCACCGCCCGCGCGCCCCGCGGCCGCTCCTCGTCAGCACCCGCGCCCCGCCAGGCCCGCGTCTGCGCGCGCAGCTCGTCGGCCACCGCGAGCTGCGCGTGGGGCGGCCTCTCCGGGTGGTAGTACTTGCACTTGATGCCGTAGGTGCACTTCTTGCCTGGAAGGGGGAGGGCGGAGAGAGGGCGCGGCTGAGACCTGGGGCGCAGAGAGGCAGTGCCCGCCCCCCGCGCGGCCTCTCCCCGTGGAGATTCCTCCAGGAAGGCCTCCAGGCCCGCTGCAGACTTATCAGGATAGGCGCGGGTCGAGGTGAGGAGAAGTGCCCTAGGGCGCAGGTGGGATGGGCGAGGGGGCACACCCCCGACCCCATGGTGTGGGGCGCTGGGCACAGTAACCCCAGTGTCGGCGGGTGGATGTCAGGCACGAACTCCCTTTCACCAGGAACTGGGACCAAATCTCTGGATCCAATGACCTTCAGCCTCCACTTCCCCAGGGGCCCTGTGGACAGGACCAACCTTGGAGGTGGGGAGTGGATGCTCCTGGCACAGGACTGCGCCTCCAGTGCGGCCTCAGTTTCCACCCATTGTCCACATCCCTGTGCTAACTATGGCCCTCTCCTTACAGACGGTTCTAACAGAGGTGAGCAAATAGTCATCTAAACTCGGGCACTTCTGAGAGTGAAGGGGAGCAGGCTGAGCCACGCTGGACGTGACTTTGAATGTCACCTAAGGCTTTATTGAACTTCTTTAGACTCAAAACAGACCTGAGGACACTGAATAACTTGCCAAAGCAAGTCAGTGACAGAGCTGGCTAGAAGGCTGGCGTCCTGGAGGCCTCTGGGACAGGATGCTTAACTCTCCATGGATAACACTGACCAGAGTCCATCAGGGCACAGGGTGGGGGATGGCGGGGCAGGACACAGACTCTGCCCTGTGTGTGACCCCTGCATCCAGCCCTCACGAACGTTCCCCCGCAGCAGGCGTCCAGGACATCAGCTCATCCTTACAGTGACTCTGTCGGGAAACCGTGGTCCAGAGAGGTTGTTACCTCCCCAGAGTCACACAGCTGGTTAAGGGCAGCACCCGGGCTGGCACCCAAGCTGCTGACCGCCAGGGCAGCCCTTCTGACGGCCCCGAGCTGCCCTGACACAAGGCCCCGAGCAGGCCCACACGGCACCAGGTGCTGCTACCCACCGTAGGGGCAGTGCTGCCAGGACGGCTCCGGGGGCTTCGGCTTCCTGCTCAGGAAGTTGCTCAGGGTGGGTCCCCGCCGGCCCAGGGGGTCGTCAGGAGGCATGAATCTGCAAAACAGCACAGGGGGCGGGGGAGAGGGGGTGGGTGGTGACTGCAAGACCCACGGGGACTTGCCGCTGGCACCTGTGTGGGGGCAGGACGGGGCCGCCCAGCAAGGGACAGCAGCACCGGGCGTAGGCTCGGCCTGGGCTCCCGTCCAGGGCTGCCGTCCAGGGCTCTTTCTCCCACCCAGGGGCGGTCAGAGCGTTTTAAAGCAGCACAGCCCTTCCTTGGCGCTGACCACACGGCTGCGAGCCCGGATTCAGGAGCGCTGCCTGGGCCTCTTCAAACCTTTCTCCTCCTGAGGCTCAGGCCAGCAGTGCCCGGGTCACCTAGCAACTCCTGAAAAAAACGCAGGCTCCGGGCGTCACCCCAGACCTGCTTAATCGGAATCTCAAATTGTTCAGGAATCTACATTTTAACAACTTTCCAGGTGATTTTCATGCATAACCGCCCTAGGACTCGCCCGGATCCCAGGCTGAAAGGGAACCTGAGCGGCATTCCCATCCTCCTCGACAGGAGGTTAGAGATCTCCATGGGCTCCCTGGAGGCTCAGATGCCATTTCTCCTGTGTCGCCCCACAGCTCTGGGCACATACAGGTGGGGGATCAATATTAACAGGGTTTGAAACGCCAGTCGGAGAGTCAGAGAAGCAGCGGATCCGGGTGTGGTCCGCATACCGAGGCTCTGTGCACACTCGTCCCTCCTCCGCAGACCCGGGGGCTCTGGGTGGGCTTGGTCTCAGCTTCCAGGCTGCCTGACCCCGGCCGTGTTCTCTGACCCTACCCTGCCCCCTACCCCTTCCCTTCTCCCTGGCGTTAAGTCTAACACGGAGGGGAACGCATCCTCAGGGTGCCCATGGCCCAAACAGGAAAACCACATTCCTCCGAAGGAAAACACCCCTTGTTGGGCACACTCCACGTTTTTATGTGAATACTTTGGTTCCCAGGCGGCACTTCCAGGTCTTACAAAGGTTCCGCTGGAGGGGTTGTGGATTGCAAATGGGAGGCCTGTTTGTATGTGTTGCTCTCCCCCCAAGAGTCCAGGGTCATGCCGAGGTCCCAGCCTGCAGACCACGTCCACCAGGCCAGCCCAGAGCTGGGTGATCCCGGGCCTGGGTAGCCTCCGTGGCTCAGATCCCAGCGACACAGCCGGCTCCTCAGAGCTGGGCCCTGGCCAAGAATCTGGGGAGCCGCCCACAGCGGCTGTTAGAAGTTCCCAGAGGCCTCGCCTCCCACTCTCTCCCGGGCCTCCACTACCGAGCTGGGCCAGGAGGGCCCCACGGACATGCCCGGGGCACCGGGGAGGCATCCTCGCCCATGGGCGGACAGGCAGGCTCTGCCTTCTGGCAGCCAGGGGACCTTCTGGCTGGCCCTTAGCAAAGGCCAGTGCGTCAAAAGGCCTTGGCCCCGGCCCAAGGCTATCGCCAGGCCAGAGGCAGCCATGATCCATCAGACCTCCATGAGGATTTTCTGGAACCAAGAGTCACCAGACTTGCCAGATTCCTCCAGGCCTGAGCCAGAAAGAGGGAGCCGCTGGCCTTGTGTAGGTGGAAATGTCCCTGGGGGCTACTGCAGGGGAGCCGCTGGCCTGGGGCTTTGGCCACATGGAAGTGGGGACAATAGTACCTCCTGACACCACCTCCTGGCCTGGCCTGAGGAGAACAGGGTACAATTCTCTCTTGTCCTTACAGCCATCTCAGAGGTAAGTATGATTAACCCAGGTACAGTCAATTCAAGGGGAAGAACATTCAGCTCAGAGAAGTTGAGTGATTACCCCACCACACACAGTCTGTACGTGGCAGAGCCTCAGTCTGAAACCTCATCTGCTGCCTTCAAAACCCCAGCTCTTTCCGCCACACCATACTGCCTCCCAAGCTTCAGGGTCAGGAGCTGGTCTGCCATGTACAAGTGGCCTGAGCCAGCCCACATGTCACCTCCCCTCCCCATGCCCCCCTTTCCCAGGGCCGCAGCCATTCACTCCCTCCCTCCCTCATCTACAACTAGTTTTTGAGCCCCTGTGATGTGCCAGGCACGCGGGGGCCACAGCGGATAGGACACATACAGTCCCTGCCCTCACAGAGTTGAGGAGCTTGTCTCAAACCACATTCCTAAAAGCCAGTCAGAGAGCCCAGAATGAGGACCGAGCTGTCCTTGCCTGGAACAGAAGTTGAAATGGGAGGGATGCCCAGCTTGCTGTGCCTCACTCTGCTGGTCTCAGAGCCACGCCCACCTTGCCAGGCTCCCAGCCCTTGCCCTCAGCAGGCCTGAGCACGTTGGCATGGACCAGCCATCGCTTCTTCCCCACCTTAGCCCCGTCTAGGGGCCCTGGCCCAGCACTGGCTAACTGGTTTGTGCCTTGTGACCCTGACATCGCCCTCCTTCAGCTGTAGTGGTTGGTCCAGGGTGGACCTGATCCAGGGGGACCATCCTAGGAGACAGATGAACCAACCAGATTCTCCTAGAAACTGCAACCAAAAGGATTGAGACATTGTCAGTTCCAAGATCTTTACAGCCTCAAAGAGAAGATGATGTTGCTCACTCCTATATGTAATTCAAAACCTAAAAAAAAAAAGTGAAAGGAAGTGCAACAACGTTCAGATTTTCCCCATGACGACTGTCTCAGTGCTCTTATTTGACGTATTAAATTCTTTAAAAAGAAAAACACAGTTCAGGGTGCCCCAAGCCTGTGCTTGGCCCACCTGTTGGGCAACTCTGTGCCGGGTCAGCCAGATGTGGGCATGGCAACAGAAAGGTCATGGGGACAGAAAGGACAGTTGGGACAAAACAGCCCTGTTGGGGAAAGGTGGTCACGAAAGAGAGGAGACTCAGAGGGACAGAGAGAGACTGGGCAGCCTGGGGGAGCGGACAGGGTGACCTCAAGCCAGCTGTCTCCAGGGCTGGGTGTCCTTTGCTTCTGGCATGGCATAGCCATGACCACTAGCCCTCGTGGCCTAGGCTAGTTAGGTGGCTTTCTGCCTGTCCCCCCACGCTCCGGGCCGGGCCTCCCTCGGCCACCACGTACCGGTCGTTGACGAAGGAAAACATGAGCAGCCTCTGCTCGATGAACCACTTCCACTCGGGGTTCTCGCTCTGCAGGTCCCGGTAGTTGTCGTTGGAGACAATGATGCCATCCTGCTCATAGGCCACCTTCACGATGTAGCGGTCATCATAGCAGACCACCCGCTTGCCGTTCACCTTGCGGGATGGGGTGTACACAAGCACCGCCTGCCTCTCCAGCTCCTCCAGCACGTGCTGCTCTGGGGGCCACAGTGGGAGGCAAGGGGGGACGGCATGTAGCGGCTGTCTCAGAGGGACTCCCCGCCCCTAAGAAGCATCCTAAGATCACGGAGCACATTTGGCAGCTCAGGGATCTTCTCTGGACCAACTCCCACCTCTCCGCCTCCGCCCCGCCCATCAGGTGAGGGGCAGGGAGGTCTTCAGAGACGTTTGCCCCAGCCCCAGGGCAAGGGGGCTCTTGGTTTCTGTCCTGCCTGGGTCATGACACAAGGCCGGAGAACGGAACCCAACCAGGGAGAGTCACTTTAGAAGGAAGAGTGAAGCCAGGGCTCTGGTCCATTTGATGGTTACATGCCACAATTAGCATATTCTTCACACCTTGTCTCCTCCCTCGAGTCTAAGTCCCTTCTTAAATGACATGGCTTCCAGACTTGTAAAAAGTGCAAAATGCATAGATGGTACAAAGAATCATTGTTTTAATGGGTGCATATACATAGCCGTATGTACGTATACACGTGTAATATGCACACATATACGCATGTGCACACATATATACATGTGTGTAGATAATACAGGCACACATACACATGTACCGCTATATATGCGCATACAGGTGTGTATATGTGCACATATGCATGTGCATACACATATGCGTGCACATTATAGATACGTATACACCTGTACGTGTTCACCTGTATATGAGACGTTTAGATACATGTGTGCATGCGTATAGATAATATGCACGCCTCTGTGCACGTGTGTAACCTGTATGCGTGTGCACACACGCCCGCATTCATCTGTACAGATGACGTGCATTAAGAATCATTTTTTTAAATGCCATGTATGCAGCCCTCCCTTTGAGAAATAGAACACGGCCTACACTTTTGAAGTCCCCACTGCCCCTCCCAGTTCGCATCTCTCTCCACTCCCCTTAAGATAACCCAATTGTTAGAATTTTCTATTTATAATTCCCTTGCTTGTATTTTTAAAATGCATATGTATGTATCCCCCAAAAGAACTATTTTCAATGTGCTTATGAACCTCTAGACTTTACACAAATGGAATCACACTGAACACATTCTTGCGCAACTTGCTCTCTTTCTTTAACGTTGTGTTGGTGAGGGTGGGCACGTCCAGACGCTCAGTGCTGGGGGTTCTGCATGTAAGTCTCCAGGTGCAGAAGCACAAGGGTCTCTCTAGGGCCTAGCCCCAGGAGTGCGATTGCTGAGTATGGGGAAAGGCGCTTTATAAGACAACGCTGAATTGTTTTCCTAAGTGGTTACGAGGCAGCACAGCATTATAAATTGGACATTTTCAGGTTTGGAATTTGGGTCAATCTGGTGGGTGTCAGCTGGCCTTTTACAGTGGTTTTATTTTGCATTTCTCTGGTTACTAATGAGATTGAGCACCTTTTCATGTTTGTTGGCCATTTATGCTTTCTCTTCTGTGAAAGGCCTATTCATGCCTCAGCTCATCTTTCTCTGGGTCCTTTCCCTTTGTCTTATTAATTTGGGGAGGTTCTCTAGAGATTCTGGACTGTAATCTTCACCAGGAATATGGAATGTATAGTCTCTCCCAGGTTGAGGCTCATCTTTGCATTTTTTTGTTTTTCCCATGTCCATTAACAAACAGAAGGTTTTATTGTAATGTAGTCAAATTTATGAATCTTTCCCCCATTAATGTGTACTTGCTGTGGCTTGTTTAAAAATTCCTTCCCTGCCCTATAATGACGTCCCCACTCTTTACGCATACTGTATTTAAACATGACACAACTGTTGAAAGCCACCATTCCCCATGTTCGGGCCATAAAGAATTATTTGGGGAAACCAATTCAGAATGGATAACTGAACACAAAGATCTATCCCCCGTCCTTCCCATAATCCCACTGAAATGACAGTAAAGAAGTACAAAATGGGGAGGGGATCCATAATGACTTTTAAAATGGGCTTGGGGATAGCAGCAAACTCGGGATTCTGACAAATTGTAGGAAGACAGGAAACAGGTAGGATTATATTGATCCTACGGTGTGGAGGGAGCCACCATCCAGGATGTATGAACAAGGCTGAAGTGGAGGTGGCAGCGTTTTCCCTGAAAAGTCCTCGAGGAATTCAGGCACGGGGAGAGGGAGGGAAGTTGGCAGAAGGCGGGATGACTAACGGGAGGGCTGCTCGTGGGGCAGCTACACCCGCTCCCTTCCTACTCCTGCCCCCATGTGGAGAACGAAGATAGAACTTGGAAGGAGGACGTTTCCATGTGGCCTTTGACCTCGTAGAATAAAACCGTCATCCTTGTGGCACTGGAATATGTGGTGGGCAGTGGTGCCCAGCTGCCCGCCCCTGCATGCAGGGTGTGCTGAACGACATTTGTGGTCAGCCCTGCCAGTCAGGGAAAGAGCCCCGTACTAGGAGCAAAACCCCATGGCAATTGCACAGACATATACTTAACCAATCTAGTTCTTTATTCACAAATAAAAACTGACAACCAAAGGGTCACCAGACTTTTGAGAGTAATACCTAACAGCACAAAAACAGAGGGAGAGAGATTAAAAAAGAGAATTGACCCTCGGAAAAATAAATACGATTCATGGAACTTGAGAGAACTTTTAAAAAATCTATATTCATATAGAAATAGTCAAGAAGATACTGATCCATAAGATGAAAACAGCATTTTTTTTTTCAAAAATAAAGAGACAGAAAGAGAGAGAAGCAGCAGCAAATGGTAACCATTGATAGAATTAAAAACAAAACTTTTGATTAAAAAGGCTGGAAGAAAAAGTCAAAGAAATCTCCCAGAATCACCAAGAGGTCAGCCCTACCACCACTGACTTGGCTGAAACAATGCCAGCCACGACTTAGCATCTGACTTCTTGTTACAAGAAAGGCAAAACAAAAACAACAACTGAAAAATCCTCTATTTAAACCACGATGTTCCATTATTTGTAGCTTAAAATAGTCTTAGCTGATACAGGAATTAAAAATTAAAAAATCCCTCAAAAAGACAAACAATCCGATTAAAAAATAGGCAGAAGAGGGGGCTGGCCCCGTGGCCGAGTGGTTACGTTCGCGCGCTCCGCTGCAGGCGGCCCAGTGTTTCGTTGGTTCGAATCCTGGGCGTGGACATGGCACTGCTCATCAAGCCACGCTGAGGCAGCGTCCCACATGCCACAACTAGAGGAACCCACAACGAAGAATATACAACTATGTACCGGGGGCTTTGGGGAGAAAAAGGAAAAAGTAAAATCTTTAAATAAAAAAAAAAATAGGCAGAAGACCTGAATAGACATTTTTCCAAAGACAAACAGATGGCCAATAGGCACACGAAAAGATGCTCAACATCACTAATCATCAGAGAAATGCAAATCAAAACCACAAAGAGATATCACCTCACACCCATCAGAATGGCTATCATCAAAAAGATAAGACATAACAAGTGCTGGCAAGGACGTGGAGAAAAGGGAACCCTTGTGCGCTGTTGGTGGGAACGTAAATTGGTGCAGCCACTGTGGAGAACAATATGGAGGTTCCACAAGAAACTAAAGAAAGAACTATCATATGATCCAGCAATTCCACTTCTGGGTATTTACCCGAAGAAAACAAAAACACTGATTTGAAAAGATATATGCACCCCTATGTTCATTGCAGCATTATTTACAATAGCCAAGATATGGAAACAATGTAAGTGCCCAATGATGGATGAGTGGATAAAAAAGAAGTGGTATATACGAATGACGGAATACTACTCAGCCATAGAAAAGAATGAAATCTTGCCATTCGTGACTACATGGATGGACCTAGAGGGTATTATGCTAAATGAAATAAGTCAGACAGAGAAAGACAAATACCATATGATTTCACTTATATGTGGAATCTAAAAAACAAAACAAATGAACAAATAAAACAAAATAGAAACAGACTCATAGATACAGAGAACAAACTGGTGGTTGCTGGGGGGTTGGGTGAAATAGGTAAGGGGACTAAAAGGTACAAACCTCCAGTTATAAAACAAATAAGCCATGGGCATGTAATATACAGCACAGGGAATATAGTCAATAATACTGTAATAACTTTGTATGGTCATTGATGGTTACGAGATTTACCACGGTGATCATTTCATAACTAACATGAACGTCGAATCATTATGTTGTACACCTGAAACTAACATAATATTGTATGACAACTATACTTCAGTACACATAAATAAATAAAGTAAAAGAATTCCCGGGGTCTCAGTTTCCTTTTCCTTTTTTTTTCCCTTGAGGAAGATCAGCCCTGAGCTAACATCTGCCACCAGTCCTCCTCTTTTTGGCTGAGGAAGACTGGCTCTGAGCTAACATCCGTGCCCATCCTCCTCTACTTTACATGTGGGACGCCTACCACAGCATGGCTTGACAACTAGTGCGTATGTCCACGCCCGGCATCTGAACTGGCGAACCCCAAGCCAGCAAATCCCAGGCCACCGAAGTTGAACACACAAACTTAACCACTGCACCACTGGACCAGCCCCACGTTTTCCTTTTTTTAATAAGAGATTGGATGAAGTAATTTGCTCATTTATCTAGTCAACAACTATTTATTGAGCACCAACTGCATGCCAGATGTCATGCTCGGTGCTAGGGCTGTGGCAGTGAACATTCATAGTGGCAGGGCCCCGTGGAGCTTACAGTGCAGCGAGGAAGACAGACACCATCACACAAATAGCTGAGGAGATAACTGATTGTACTCGGGGGGGTGCGACCGAGGACAGGTGCCCAGTACCTCTTGAGTGTGCATCTGCTCCAGCATACCTCTAATAGGCGTATCAGACCTTGGTGGGTCTTTCCTCCAGGAGGGGACAAAAACTTTGATGTAGGTGTGTCCTCTGTCCCTGAACCAGTCCACAGCCAGCTGGATTCCCCGGCAAGAGAAGGCTTCTTTATTTCCATGGCTACAAAGGGAAAACAAACAAACCTGTAGAGACACAGAAAGGGGGCCCAAAGAGTGATTTCCCCTGGGGATATCCTGGCTCACAGTCTCATAACCAAAGGGAATCAGGCGAGTTAATAAGGATCAGCATAACATGAAGGCAAGTAGCTACCTGCTGAATACTCTCTAAGAGAGGGTGGGAAATGTTATTGGGCTTCCCAAGTCCAACAAAGGAGGCCCACGTGCCCCACAAATTCCACCAAAGACATCGACGGAGACAGGAAGGAGAGCGTGGTGTGAGAGGAGGCTCAGGACCAGGCAGGGCCTTGCGTGCCTTCTTGAAGATTCTTCCTTTTTTGTAAGAGGAATGAGAAGCCATAGACGGATTTTCAGATCGAGGGTAGATGTGATGTGATGTGATCCAACGTGGGTTTCAAAAAGCTCAATCTGGTAGCACAGAGGACAATAAATTGGGAGGGAGCAAGAGTGGGCATGGGGAACCAGTTAAGGAGCTGTCGTAGTCGAGACGGAAACTGACCGTGGCCTGGCCGGAGCTGGTGGTGCACAAGGGAGAAGGTTGGTGAACTTGAGAGAGATTTAGAAGGTAAAATCTCCAGAACATGGTGAGGACTGGATGCAGAGGTGATAGAAGAGAAAGCTTTGAGGATGCTTCCCGACCTCCGGCTTCTGTAACTAGAAGGTGGGCTCTTCATTGAGTCAGGAGATTCTGGAGCAGGACAGGGTTTAGAGGGAAAGAGACGAGTTTGGTGGCAGACAGTCACTGAGTTGGGGAGCCTTTGTGACCTCTAAGCAGAAATGTTCAGTAAACAGCCAGGGTTCAGAAAAGAGGTCTGTGAGGAAATGTGTGGGTCAGCTGGGTAAACCCACCGTGTGGAAAGCACTGCCTGATTGCCTGGGAGATGGCAGGAGGCCCAAGGAGGGACCTGGGGGAACTCTGGAACTCAGTAGCTGGTTACGAGTGGATGAGCACAGTATTACAAAAGAGACAGAAAGGATCTATCAGGAAAAAAGGAAGTAAACCGGAAGAGTGCTACATCGTGGAAGCCACAGAAGCAGCCATGTATGCTGCTCTGAGGGACCCGTGAAGCCTGGAAACATCCCTCAGGCTTAGTCAGTGGAGGTTGGTGGTGTTTTGCTGGAGACGGAGACAAGTGGTCAGGTTTGAGATATTGAGAAGGCAAAATCAACTGGACTTAGCCACCAATGGGACGCAGCCTGGCCTCAAGATTAGATCTTTCCACTCACGGCTTCCACCCCAGGCACCTGAACTTCCCTCAGTCCTTTACCCTGTCCATGCACCTTCTTCCACATCCACCACAGGGCCTTTGCACCAGCTATTTCCTCTCCTCTCAGCTGAGTCTGCTCCTCCTCCTCCTTCAAATCTCAGCTTCATCTCCACATCCTCAGGAAAGCAGCCCCTGACCCGTACACCCCATCAGATCTCCCTCTCCGGAGTCCTCACAACACCAGACTACTCTTTTCTGGCACTTATCGCTGTTGAATGTTTACACCCGCTGTGGGATGAATCAGGTCTCCCTCTCTCTGAATCATAAGTTTCTTTTGCTCCCCACGGAATTCCCAGCACCTAGCATGGTGTCTGCTAATAGGCGAGGGCTCAATAACAACGTGTTGAATAAATGAGTGACTGGGAAGAAAGTGGTCTCGAGAGCAGCTGGAGGAGGAACTTTCCAGGCAAAGGGAAGAGTTGGCTGGAAAGACCCTGATGCAGGAAAGACTTGGCGTGCTGAGGGACCAAAAAGAGAACAGTGTGAGTGGAGCATGTGGAGTGAGCAAAGGGGAGAGTTGTATGAGGTGAGGTGGGAGGGCCAGGGCATTCCTCCCAGGGATCACCATGGCATTCCCCCTCTCCGGGGAAGCCCGGCCTACAACACTGGCCCACCTGTGGCCGGGGAGAACACTTCCAATCGTTGTTACCGTGCTTTGTACATGGCCTCGCCTGCTGTTTTCTCAGAGGGGATCAGGACAGGTCCGGGTCAACAAAGAGAAAAAGGGAGTTTTGGGAAACACTGATGAGTAGTATTAGAAGCCAGGCTTTGTGGGGCTACAAGAGAACTCTGAAGTCCTTTAGCCTCCGTAACCATCAGGAACCAGGTCTTACCACCCAGATCTGGAGTGTCTTCCAGTTTAGAGAAAATATCCCTCCAGCCCTTGAGGCCGAGCCTGCGAGGCACATGCAAACAGGAAGGGGAGAATGTCAATGGGGCTGTCTGTGGTAAAAGGAAGAGGAAGTGGAAAGCCAGCCCCTTCCTCCCCAGTGGAAGTCAGAAAAAAAAAGGAGCTGGAGGGAGAATGAGGAGGTCATTCCCAGGGTCCTTACCACCACCACCCCCACGTCGCCCGCGTGCCACCCCTGCTCCACCGTAAGGGGAGGGGAGACGCAGAACATCAAGATGGGCATGAAGAGGAGGCTGAGTCCTCGTCACACAGCCTGGGTGGGTTGCAAGCTTCTCAGAGAAATCCTGGTTTCAGAGGGCGGAGCATCCCACAGGCCGCAGGGCTGCCTCACAAGACAGGTGACCCGAAGCAATGAAACCGGCAGAGAGTTAGCCAATGATGATTAAGTAGCTAGGAACTAAAGGTTTTTTCCTTTTCGCAATTACTGATTATAGCTTTTAGCTGTTTAACTCGCCCGTTGTTAACGGTACTCCTTAGGCAGTATGTTCTCTGACTCTCACTGGGCTCCTACAGATAACATCTCCCCGGAGCCTGGGTCACCGCGGTAATGGGTGTGTGAGCAGTTTTTCAGGAATTAGAACCCCTTGTCCACTTCAGGCCTGTTGAGACCACCAGCTCATTAACCCGGCCCACACAGATGTCCAATAAGCAACCTTTTGACATCAAGAGGCTAAAAACTTCACCCTCAGATCATGCTCACACCGCCACTTTGTGAACACGGGTCCTCTGAAGAGGCATGGAGTCTGACAACGCAGTGCAGATCATCAATTACCTCACTTCTCCTCACCTCCAGTCACCTCTCTCCACAGTTCAGACCACCTTGCCCCCATCCCATAAATACCCCTGAGTCCCTATTTTTGGGGAAGCAAATTTGAGGCTCATGCTCTCACTTCCTCACATGGCTACCTTGTGAGTAAACCCTCTCTCTGCTGCAATCTTGTCGTCTCGGTGTTTGGCTTTCCTGGGGGCGGGCAAAAATGAACCTGGCGTGGTAACAGCAAGAGCCCTGGATCCCTTGCGTGCCCAGTTCTGGAGGCTTGTCTGAGGCCCCGGGATGAACAAATACGTCCGCATGAGGAGGACAGCACTTTAGGCCGGCATGGCTTCTCAAAGGCCAAGTGGGACCAATGACTCCTCTATGTTCACCATTCCAGAAGCCAGGCCAGCCCAGCCACTCTGCAGCAGAGCCCAGGGAGGGTCCTAGAACCCCTCTCCCAGCCAAGACCAGGTCTCAAAGCCTCCAGATGCCATTTGGGAGAGGAGCAGGGGAAGGGAGAGGAAACGTGAACCCGGAGTCGTCCAGAAGAAAGAAGACACTGAGATACCACAAACTGGCAAATTGAGGTCTGCCCCTCCCTACTACCTTAAAAAGTAGGGAAGAGACTACATCTATCCTAGAAAATAAGGTCTATTTTCTGCGCACGTTGAAGCAGTAATGTGAAAAATGGACGACACCCCCACCTCCACCCCTCGCCCCAACACATGCGTCTCTTGGCTGCAGCAAAGTCTATCCTAAGGGGGTTCTCAATAAATATATATACCACAATTCTTTTAAAAATTGTTTCTTGAGTCCTCTCTTTTCTGTGACTGCACATCTGTTTTTAGCTGTTCAAAAGCCAACTTTCCATCCCAAAGACCTTTGATGGGTGTGTGGCTAGAGGGAGCACGTTCAGTGATGAGGGAAATTGAACTCAATTCCTGCGAGGGGGCAAAGGTGAGCAGGGTGATGAGTTCTGACGACTCTGGTGAGAGCCACAGCCTGCAGTAGCCCTGGCCAGGGGCGTGTGGAGGGGAGAGGGTCGGAAATTCAGGTATTCAGGAAAAGAAGAGCTGAGGAATGGCGCCACCATCAGCTTCATGCAACACAAAACAGACCCCAAGGCTTATCTGACACAAGACTCCAAGATGGCGGACACTCGGCCAAGAATCTCCCAAGGGAGATAAGTGCCACTAAGACGACGAGACGATAGAGCAAGCTCACAACCACTCATAGCACCTCGGTACAATCAATACCTCCCTCTCTTCCTAAGAAATGCTCTCCCTTCCAGCTTGGACTCCAGGCACAGGGCGGTCAGGGGCAGACCCCCAGAACTGCTAAGGTGGTCTCTCCAGAATGAAGATTTTCATTCAGGTCTACTGTTTTGCCGGACTGGATTCCCACACATCCAACCCCGGCCTCTTCTCATGAGCCTTCTGGTCTCTTCTGAGATGTGAAGATTGTCTATTTTTTCAATCGTTGCCCCATCTTTTTACCAACCTCAAAACCCCATCATGGCTGCCATTTCTGACCCCAGAAAGCCCAAGGCGATGGCAGGATTGATGCCTCAGGCAGGGGTAGTCCTCACCACATGGTGATCTGTCTCTGGGGGCCAGCAGAGCTCCCAGTCCAGGAAGAAAGCATCCACGGGCACCCTGGGAGCCTACTCCCCGGCACATGGAGGGAAATACATAAGCAAATGTATCCCTTCCCTCGCACATCCCTCCATCTCCCGACCTCGAGTTACGAACGCTGCTTCAGTGAAGCTCTGTGCTGGGTACTCAGAGAGCAGGCAGCGAGCAGACCTCACCCTTCTTCTTGGAGCTCATTTTTCGTATTTTTGGAATCCTGGGTACCAGGCCAATTTGCACATGTACCCCATTTCATCATTACAACAAGCCCTTGAGGAAGTGACCTCTGTCCCATTTTACCCTTGAGGAAACTAACGCCAAGAAATGTGCCCAGCTTGCTGATCTAGCAGCAGACGGCAGAGCCCGATCTCTTGGGCTGCAAACTCTCCTTCCTCATCTCCATTTGTTCCATTTATTCCTGCTCCTCTCCAGTCTCCGCCTCTTGGATCCAGACGGCAGCTCCTTTGGAGCATGTTACCTGCCGTTAAAAGCTCGAGCTTGGGCAGGGACCTTATTAACGGTCCCTGAGAACCAGTTTATCAAGTAGCAAGCTGAGAACCGAGCCCTGGGAAAAGGAAACAGGAGTGGGAGGTTTTGAATAAAGAGAGGGTGGGAAGGGGAAGTGGGTGGGTGCCCGAGGCAAATTTTGCCTACATGGGGCCGCCGCAGTTACGGTAACTAAACCATCTCATTGGAGCCCCACTATTGCCCAAGAAGTCTCTGCAGAAGTTAGCGGCTCACAAAGCAGCCCCTTCAGGGTTTGAGACATAAAGGGACACCACTGTTTCAACTGTTTCTTATTTAGGGTTAAGTTGCAAATGCTCCAAAAGTGGAGTTTATAGCCCTTCTCACCAAGAGATCTCTCCCCAGCTCAAGTTGGGGGAAGAGAGAGGGTGAGCAGGGGCTGCCCTGGGCGCCCTCATCTTACAAAGGAGAAATGGGTACTGACTTGGGCAGGAGCCCAAGGCCAACATTGGTCACAGGGAGTTCAGAGGCTCAGAAGCAGGTCTGATCCCATCCCAGGAGGTCACCTCCTGCCCATAACCCCCTGAGAGGGGCCGGATGAAAACTCCCAGTATAAGCCTGAGCTCCCTCACCACTGAAGATCCGTTCCCCCAGAATAAGCCACATTCTGCTGAAGTGCCTAAGACTTTAAAAAGTAAACAACAATCACCCAAACAAAAACCCCTGTACCCCAAAATGAGGACACATTCAAATGAAACCCTTGTTTAGAGCAGTAAGAGGATGTGAAATTATCAGGTGGTTTTCCCCAAGCTGAAGTCCTTCCAATCACGCCTTTCCTAAATTTGCCTACAGAAAGCACACCACGGGGGGCGCCGGTGAGTCTGCCTGCCCCCGGCAAGGGGTCGCTGCCCACAGCTGGCACATGAGAGTCAGTGTTCTTCCCAGACACCAGGATGCAGGTTTTAACCGACTTTCAGTGAGAGCCACCTTCTGTTTAAAACCTCCTGGGCATTTTTTCTTAAGGCCAAGTGTATTCAGCTCACATCTCCCTCTCTCACGTACACACACACATGCATGCACCTTGAAGGTGTGGGGACCGTGCTTGGAAATCATCTCTGTGCCACTAGTCAATCAGAGCCACCATTCCATGCACCTGTGACGCCCTGAGAGTTGGCAGCAGCAGGAGCGCATCCTGGGCACCAGTCCTGCAAAGAGTACCCAGGGCCCTGGTGAGGGAGCGGGCCCAGCGCATCCTGTCTGCAGCAGGCAAGTCCAAGTTCGGGGCTCATCCTGCTTGGGAAGGGCTCTGGTCAGCACAGGCAGGCTTTGGCCCCAGGATGTGGCATCAGGTCTCCCCTTGAGACCCTTTTCAAGGCTGGTTGGGGGGAAATTCAGAGGTACGTGGTGCTGGAGGTAATGCAGGGCTTTGAAAAGGGCACTGAATCCAGAGCCTTGCACTTACTGCTCTGTGACCTTGGGCAAGTTACTCTCTCTGAACATCTGCAGAAGAAGAGAAATCCCTTCAGAAGTAAATGCATTTATTTCTTTCATGCATGCATAAAATGACCACCTTGAATCCTAGCATGTTAGACTTGGAAAGCCATTTAAGACCATTGTTATTTAGTCCAACCTCTTAATTGTATAAACAGGGGCTCAAAAAAGTCAGGTGACTCACGCCGAGGTCACACAGCTGGTAAGCTGCAAAGGTAGAGCTGTACAGACCAGCACGCAGACTCTCACCACATGTGGCTATTGACACTTAAATTCAAATTAATTCAAAAGAAATACAATTTAAAATTCAGCTCCTCGGGAGCACCAGCCACATTTCAAGTGCTCGGTAGGTCCACATGGCAAGTGGCCACTGCAATGGACAGCACAGGGATGGAACCTTCCATCGTCGCAGAGAGCGCTGTTGGGCAGCTCCAGCTAAAGGTCAGCACTCAGGACTTCAGACTTTAAGCCCCACATTCCATCTCCTGTCCCTGACCTCCCTGGTTTCCTATGTGAAATACAACAAGAGATTCAGCAAAACTACGGGGCAAGTCCAAGGTCTGGCTCCCCAGGTCCCTATAGCATGCATTTCCCCACATTGCAACTTAGTGTTCTCAGTGAAGCATCCATCAGTTATGAATTGATAAACGAAGCCATCAGTCTTCCTTGTAAGAGCCAGTGGACTCCTTTTGAGGTCACAATGAGGAGACAGAAGGCTTTTTTTAATTTGGTGGTGTGGTTCTATTCAAATGCCTTGAGGACAGATGTGTCTCATGACCCAGGCCCACTCGTGTGTGCTCCCAACGAGTACCCTCCTACTTCTTTGAGAAAGCACTTGGCCAGGGACCCATGCTGTGAGCTCCAGAGAGCAGCAGTCACTCCAGGCCTACTGGGTTCACCCACGACAAACAGCACTGGGCTACACATTCTGAAGCTCTGGGGAGAGAAGCCCATGGAAACTTCTACACTGGGTGGCACGGTGGGAACACAGGGCTGGAGGCCAAGGTCTGATGGAGCCAGTGTTGACCTTGGCCAAGCCCACCTAGCCCCATCCTGTGCTTCTTCCTCTCTCAACAAAGAGGGTCAGATGCAAGGACTACGGCCAGCTCTAACATTCTCTAAGCTAACAGAGGACACGTGTCTTAGTGCCTCCCACAGAGCATGACATTACCCATACAGAATTTCTCGTTCTGCATCAGTGGTTCTCAACATTTGGGAGATCACAGACCCTTCAAGTACCTATTGAAAGCTATGAATCTTCTCCCCAGAGAAATACGTATATGTCTACACATTCCACATTTTGTATATCATTTCAGGCCATTGCAGGCTTTGAAGACGGAAGGGGCCATGAGCCAAGGAATTCAGGTGACTCCTAGAATCTATCTTATCATCCCCTAGAGCATCCAGAAGGGAACACAGCTCTGCCAACACCTTGATTTAGCCCAGGAAGACCATGCTGGACTCTGATCGCCAGGATCACGAGACAATAACATTTGTGCTAAGCCATCGTGTTTGTGGGCATTTGTTACTGCCGCAATAGGAAACTAATACAGATTCTGGTCTTTAAAGGTCCACCGAAACACAGCTTCCCAAAGACAACGAGAAAAGATTTGCTGAAAAGTCAGGCTGTCGTTCTCCGTGAGCAAAGACAGACGCTGCCCCAGGCTCCAGGAGACAGAGCCACAGTTGGCAACGGGCACCCTAGACGATGCTGCTGTCAACAGAAGACACTTGTCACCTGCTCAGGGCAGAAAGGACATGTGTCCCAATCTGTCTTTCAAGCTCCCCTCTGCCCCTGCCAGGACGAGACAGCACGTGAAGCAGTATCATCTTCAAAACAGAGAACAGCAATGTCTGCGATACTACAAAACCTCAGCGTAGGAGAGTTTCTAAAACCATGTTTCTGAGGTTAATTGAGTTTTGATGTCAACAGATAATAACTAGATACCACATTAGGTTTCATCCATCCATCCTCTCTAAAGGGTGAGCCCCACACTTAGATCCATCCTTCACAACGGAGGATCTGGCAGAGCCTGAGGGTCACGGGTCCTGTTGGCATGACTGTCAAAGGAGCAGAGGATGGAGCTGAACCTCAGACCCCGTCTCCCTTGCAGACTTGCCCTTGAACAAATTTAGTCCCACAATCAAGCTGTGGTTGTGTCATTCATCTCTTTTTGCTAACGAGGGGAATCCAGGGGATGGGGGCAGTGGTGATGTTTGTGTGTGTGTAGACATTTGTATGCATACATGTATGCTCACCCACACTGAGAATACACATGGATACACGTGTTCTGGTTAACTGAGCTGATTTTTAGGCAGCAAGTGTGCGAAAGCATTTATGTTCCAGTACATTCTTCATAATAAGCCTGAGTGATGGTTTCCATTTGTAACCCATACAAATTGAGCATGAAGGGATTAAACTAATTACAGTTGTGGGAGGCTGGGGGAGGCAGGGGGGACTAAATGGATTTACCCAGAACACATCATGTGCAAATAGAGGATGTGGTTTAAGTTTGAATTCCAAGTAACAACAGAGACTTTCACCACCATCGTATCACAATTCCTTAAAAGCATCTGGTCCCCAAAGAGAGAATGCCTACACTTTCCTGTAGCACCTGAAGTAGTCTTTATACCCTACAGCCAATCTGCTCTTTTGCTGGAATCCCAGACCTCGGATAATCTTAGGGCTGGAAAGGTCTTCGATTTAAGCGACATCATCCTACATTCAAAGCCCTCTTTCCATTGACGCCCAGAAGAAGTGCCTCGTCCAGGTCAGATAGAGGACAGGCCCCCTCTCACACCCGTTAAACCTTCTCTCCAGGACCCTCAGGACCTACTGGATTCTTTAAAATCCGTTTCACTCCCCCAGAGATCTTGAATTAAGTGGGATTTCATAGGCTCGCTGTCTGGTGCCTACACTGGAGCACATGCAAGAATGTTGTAGAGACCTGAGGACCAGCTCTAAGCCCCAGGGAGTAGGAAGGTTGACATGATCAAGCCCAGGGAGACCCAACTGGCTGACACTTGAACAAACACTCTCAGGACACACCAAGCAGGGCAGGTAGGAACAGCCCCCAAGGCTGGGCCATCTTGGGTTGAACACTCCGAAACTTCCGTCCCTCAGTGCCCAATCCAAAGTGAGCCAAATGCCCAGGGAAAACCACTCGGCCTGTCAGCCAAAAGACACCCTGTTGACACATTCAGGACTGCTGCTAACACTGCTTCTCTCCATTGCCACCCACGGCTCAGCTTTCGAAAAGGGAAGCACATCTACTGACAGCTGTGAGGGACCGACCGACTCCCTGTGGGCTGCCCTTTGCTCGGCTGCAATGAAGCCAGGTAGGAGATTAATGCCCTTGGTTGGGCAAGGCCCTCTCCTCGCCCAGCGGGGCGTGTGGGTGAGGCTGCAGAGATTCTCTCACAGCTGAACTCGGTCAGGCCAGGAAGGATGACAAGGTGGGGCACGATGCTCTCGTCACCGAAACACACGAAGATGTCAATACACAAACATTTACAACTGTGTCTGCAGCTTGGGCGCCACAGGCCCACTTCTCAAACCTGGCTCGGGAACCCCACCAACCCCAGCAGAGGGCTTCCAGCGCATTCAAGTTCAAGTACACTTTCCCATCTGATTCTCATAACCTCGAGGGAAGTAGAAGAGCTGTATCTCTTGGCTGTGTCACGGAAGAGGAAACTGAGATACCACGGCTTTCCCAGAGTCACACAGCTGGTCAGGGACGGCCTCCAGACAAGAAGCCACATCTGCCAAGGCCCAACCCTAGGCTCCTCCCCAATTATCCACTGCCTTCCGCAGAGAGGGCCTCTCTCTGAGTTACTGTGATAATAGCTACCTCTTGTGGAACCCTTACTCTGTGTCCAGCACCGTCCTGGGCATTTTGTGCCATTCCAATTCTTACAACTACCTTTATTACAGTTGGAAAAAGGGAGGCTCAGAGAGGTTAAGTGGCTTACTTAAGGCCACAGAGCCTACTAAGTGATGAAACAGGGATTCAAAGCCCCAATCATTGGCCCCAAAGTTCTTTGGACCAAACCACCGAGAAGAGGAACAGTTCTCCTCCCATCCCACTGCTACAGGATGAAGAAAGCTACCTCATTGCCACGTTGCTGCCGTCGATCACTATGGGTCGCAAGGAACTGGCTGGGCCTCCGCACTCCTCTTCCACCTCAGCCCCTAGCCCAAACTGGGCGGAGTCTGGGGGTCCGCAGGAACCCCTGGGGACGAGAAGGGGCGCAGCGCTGGCCTCTTGGGCCCCTGGGCGGCTGCCAGTCTGGATCAGCTCCTGCAGTGCATCGTTGACCAGGGCATCCTCACCCAGCTTGCCCAGCACCTTGACCACGTCCTCCCGGCGGTAGCCCAGCTTCAGGAAGAACTCCATCTTGTTCGAGCGCTCCATGCTGTGCCCGCCAGGCCCCTGGCGAGGGTCTTGCCCCTGGCTTCCTCCTGGCAGAGCCCCACTGGCATGAGCTAAAGAGAAAAAGCATCCATCAGGTGTTTTCTGGCAGCCTGGCCTGGAGGCTGTCGGGTTACTGTGGGCAAATTATGCATGCTCCCGCCCCACCTTATCTGTCAGGAAATCGTGTCGGAGCCTGGTCCCCTTGGGGATTTTCATTGCTCAGTGTGGTTGGCGAGCCACAGATGCAATCATGCTGCTTTTACTAGCTCCAGAGGCCTTCACCTGACATGCACCCCGCAGGGGTCACCCGCCAGAGGCACCAAGGACAGCTGAGCAGGCCACCCAGAATTCGGGACATTTGTGCACAGCCCAAAACAATGTTTCTGACGCTCTGTCAGGGGCTGAATTGTGTCCCCAGACTCATATGTTGAAGCCTAACCCCCAAGCTCAGGATGTGACTGCATTTGGAGCCAGGTCTTTAAAGAGGTGACTAAGTTAAAATGAGGCCATTAAGGCGGGCTCTGACCTAATACGACTGGTGTCCTTTATAAGAAGAGGAGGTCTGGACACAGATGGGTACGGGGGAGACCACGTGAAGACACAGGGAGGAGCCGGCCACCGCCAAGCCAAGGAGAGGCCTCAGGAGAAACCAACCCTGCCAGCACCTCGATCTCAGACTTCTAGCCTCCAGAACTGGGAGGCAACAACAATAATAAATAAAATAAAAATATACGTAATAAGTACCGAGTCTGTGGTCTTTTGTTTTGGCTAGTTCCAGCCCTGGGAAACTAGCACAGCTCCCGGCTGAAATAGGGAAGACTGCTCCCCGGTGAATTCCATTGCAAGAAGCACAACCTTCAGATGTAAATTCAGCTCTGTGCACTGGCGCAACTTTCCCTAGCAATTAATTCAGACCATACTGAGCCTCTAAAATAGAAGGTCCTTACCCAGACTTGATCCTTTCCAGCCGGGCGTCACTGGCTGGTCTACACCCTGGGGCTGGGGGGGGGGGGGGGGGGGGTTGGCGCTGGGGGCTGCAGCCTGACAGACGTTCACAAAGAGATGATGAAACCGACAGGAACACCCTGGACAGCCTGGGTCCCTGTCTCTTTTCTACTCACAAAGACCTACATTTTTCAAAAGACATTTTAAACTACAGAAATAATCATGAAAATATACTTCCTGTAAAAAATGGAAACAACGCAGAAGTGTAAAGAAGAGAAGGATGTAATGTCTCTCTATGCGTACCCAAAATCCCACGTGCCTCCATTGCTAAGTGTTTGCACCCTTCCAGAGCTTTCTCCATGCACCCACTTGCATATCTAATAGATACACACATGTATTGTTTGGGGGGTTTGTTTTTACATAAATAGTGTCATACTGTATCTATTGTTCAGCAACTGGCTTTTCTTAATAAAAATGCATCTTAGAAATCTTTCCACACCAGTTTATCTGTTCTGCTGCCCAGTGTATCCCCAGCTTTTAGAACGGTGCCCGGCACAGCTGAATCTCAAGGCATATTGGTTGAATGAATGAGTGCTGTTTAACCATTTGCCAGAGGATGGAAATTCAGACTGTCTTCCATTTTTCCCTGTTACATATCATGCTCAACGAACATTGGTTACACACCTGTCTCTTCACTCTGGCCCTTCTCACTATCACAGGCTCTTTGTCTTCAGATCCTAGTGTCCTACTGGAATCTTCTGCAGTATTTACATCTCTCTTCTTGCTTCCCAGCTTGGCTTCCCATTCTCTTGCAGGGCCTCTCTCCACAGTGCTGGCACCCGAACAGAACTAACAATGACTGGGTCTGGCAGGTGAAGGGCATTTCTCAGCCAACCCTCTAGGGAGACAGGCCTCTGCTGCAGCCCCCACTTGTCACCCCCCACTCCACCTCGGCCCACTGCCTGCAGAAACACCAAAACTCCCAGTGACCTCTTAACTGCCAAATCCAACAGCATCTCCACATTCCTCGCCTTATACAACCTCTCTGCTGCTTTCAACACTGTGGACCACTCCCTTACTTGTTATTTTCAATCAGAAAATTTTGGATCACCTCTTTCTTGAAACTCTATTCTCCCTTAGGTTGTCCAGCTTGGCCTGAGTCTCCTCCTAAATCTTTCCAGCTCTTTCCTTAGTCTCTGCTCCTTGGTTCAATGATGGGGTCCCGCCTGGGCCATCTTCCCTCCTGCTCACGCCCTCCACCAGCTCTTGTATCCATGAGCCCACAAGTGTACTTCCGGCTCAGACCATTTGCTAAGCACCGGCCCACAGTTATAACCGTGGGATGAACACCACGCAAGCTGTTTGAATAAAGGGCTATGGGAACTCAGATGCTGTCATTCACCAGAAATTTGCTGAGTCGACTTCAGTGGTTCTCAAAGTGTGGTCCAGGGAAACTTGGGGGAGCCCCAAGACCCTTTCAGGGAGTCTGCAAGGTAAAACCTATTTTCATAATAATACTAAGGCGTAATGTGCTTTTTTTTCACTCTCTTCCTCTCACGAGTATACCATGAAGTATTCCAGAGACCACGTGCCACGTGATATTGCAAAATGCAGAAGCAGATACGAGAATCCAGCTGTCTTCTATTAAGCCAGATATTAAAAAGATTTGTAAAAATGTAAATCGGTGCCAGTCTTCTTACACATTTTTTGGTTTTGAAAATGGATATGTTTTTCATAAAAATATATCATGTATATTAACATAATTGGCTTATTATCATTTAAAAATAAATGAATATTTTTAAATTTCATAGTGTTAGTTTCTAATAAGATACATACCGATAGATACAACCTACATGAGCAAAAGCTCTTTGGGGTCCTTAACAGTTTCTAAGTGTGAAAAGAGGTTCTGAAACCAAGAAGTTTCTTCTTAAATCCAGAGCTTTCCAGTAGGTATTTCCAGGTAGATGGTTCCGAGTATGTGGCCTATAGACGTGTCACCCAGGGCCCCAGGACAGAGGCCTGGTGTCTTTCCACCCCCTTAGGCTGGCCCCTCTCACACCCATCACCTACTACCCACTTGCCCACCCAAGCATCAGTCCTACATTCTTCTTTTCTTTTTTTTTAAGGAAGATGAGCCCTGAGCTAACTGCTGCCAATCCTCCTCTTTTTGCCGAGGAGGACTGGCCCTGAGCTAACATCCGTGCCCATCTTCCTCTACTTTATATGTGGGACGCCTACCACAGCATGGCTTGCCAACCAGTGCCATGTCCGCACCCGGGATCTGAACTGGCGAGGCCCAGGCCGCTGAAGCGGAATGTGCCCACTTAACCGCCGCGCCACGGGGCGGGCGCCAGTCCCGCCTTCTTCATCCTACACGTAGTAACAATGCAACAGGCTCCTAAGGAATCTCCTTCCTCAATCTCATCGGGCCCAGCCCCCATTTGTAGCCAGCGTTGCATTTCCAGAACAAGTTGTACCATGTCACCCCCCACTTAGAAATATCCTCTTACCCTGTGTTAACTACAAGAACGAGACCAAATTCCTGAGCAGGCTGCTGAACTGTCACAATGCGGCTGACCTCTGTCCACCTCACCGCCCATCCCAGGCCCTCCCGGCCCTTCTTCTAGAGCCATGCCGAATCTCTCCCGGCTCCCCAGGCATTCCAGAACATTCTATCACTGTGCACATACCCTTTCCTCTCTACCTGTAGTGTTCCGATTTGTTTGCTAAACTTCAAGATTCAACTCAAATGCCACTCAAGGCAGTCATCCCCGACTCCACAGCTATAAGCAGGAGCTTGGTCACGGCATCCACCGGCACTTTGTTCACACCTCTGTCATGACGCATTTGAATAGTCACTTATCCATTTCTCAAGAAACTGCGAACTACATTCCAACCTGTTTGCCTCGGAATCACCAGCACCTAGCAGAGAGCCTGGTGTATGTGAGGACTTGAATAGGTTTTTCTTTAATTAACACCCAAAGTTGAAACTATCTTCCCTCCTCTAACATTTTTCTCAGGTTCCCAGTCTCATTGAATGGCATCCCCCAGGGCCCAAGGAAGGAATCGCAAAGTCATCTTTGATGCCTCCCTTTCCCTCACTTCTTCATCGAATTGGTCATTAATTCTACCCTCTGGACATTTTCCATAACCACTCTCCCCTTTGCACTCACACAACCACCACCCTAGTTCATTCATTCATTCATTCATTCACTTGTGTGGCAAATACTTACTGGTGACCTACTGGCCACCAGGCACTGTGCTGGGACTCACTTCTGTTAAAAAAAACAAAACAATACACAGTCCAATTTCAATTCTTTCACAACCTATTCAGGAACACAGACCAAAATATGTGAACAACAAGCCATAAATCATGATGATAAACACGGTACTTTTGATTAGAAAAACGTGCTTTCAAAACACAGGTGAGGAGTGACTTATCTTCCTCTGAGGGGGAAGGAGAGGCCAGAAAGGCCCTCAGAGACCTGGGCAAGCGGCCGAAGGGTGGCGGCACCTCTCCCGGGGCCTCCTGGGGGCCTCCTCACCGCATTTCCTCCCCAACAACTCTAATCAAGTTAGTCCACTGATCAAAGACTTCCACGTCCCTCCATCCCATGCAGAGTAAGTGTCACAACTTTCCAGTATGAGAGTCAAAGCCTTTAACCATTGGGCCTGGCCCACCTTCCAGTCTCACTGGCCACGTGCCTCTAGTCCAGCCCCACCTTCTACTCCTTGACTAGTGACCAGGCCTTCTCTCTCAGGACAGTCGTCCCCTCGCGCTGAGATCCAGCTTTGGTCCAATCTTCTTGGAGGAAGAGGACACCTACGCGGCCTGACAGGCCAGCCTCACACCAGGTGTTGCTCGCTGTCCCCGAAAGACCTGCAGGCCTTCACGGGGGCTCCTCTCTCTGCCTGAAGCATCTGCCCCTCCTCCACCAGGCCTACCCCCACTGTCACATCTTCCGAGAAGCCTTCCCAGTCGTGAGGGCCCAGCTCCACTCCCCCTCCACCCCTCCCTGCTTATGTGCGCACTTATGTGGCACTTATTTTGGTTTGGAAGAAAGAGAGGGAAGGGAAGAGATAGGAGGAGTGGGAGAAAGAAAAGAGAGGGAACTAAAGTGAGAGAGAAGGAAGGAGAAGAAAGACAGTCACAGGCAACATGACCACAGAGTCCGTGTTCACGTGGGCCCTTCATTGCTTCCACATCGTTCATCCGGAGACTCTTACCGGAAGCTCCTATCTTCCCTGGTGGGTAGACAGGGTAGATAAAAGTATTCTCTCTTCACAGGTGAAGAAACCGAGGCTCAGAGTGGTACAGAGTGAGGGCTATACAGCTAGTAAATGACGATAAGCGGACGCCAAAAATACTGTGCTGCCTTGAGTTGTGTTCAGGACGGAGGCCATGTCCTGTTATTGCAGGAATGGAAAAACCAAAACACGACTGGGTCAGGTGACTTCTCTGGTCACAAAGTAACAGCTACAGGGAGAGTCTGTGTTGTTTTGTAACTTTGCGTCCTGGTGTGACAGAAACGTGAACATTTTCAAAATGAAACAACCTGGGGCCCTTACCTGGGGTGAGGGAGCGCAGGGGCGCGTGAGGCCCTGTCCCCCGTCCCCTGCGGGTGTCCACAGAAGCCTCAAGTTCCGACAGAGCTCCTTTTCTGAGGAGACTTCTGAAAGCTTACGCGTGGGACAGGAGAGCTGTTTTTACACAAAATTAACTGAAAGAATTCACCTACTTCACAGGCTATTTTTCCCCCCTTGAGACTTTAAAATGAACTTCATTTCCTTTTAAAAGTTCTAAATAAGGGAGAAAGCTGGGGTGGGGAGCTGTTCTCAGGAGCCTCCCCCGGCCCCCAGGTCACAACCCTCCCTTTCAGATGTGAGGCCTTCGAGCTGCAACACTGCCAGCAGCTTTTTTTTCCTTTCTATTTTTAAGACCTTAAAGTATGAACAATTTCAGTTTTCTTCCTCAATCTTGACTGGAAGTCACAAACAGCACAGATGACTAGTAACACTTTGAAATCTTGAGCGTCTCGGCACGAGCTCTGACCATGGTCAGCATTGCAACACTCTGCTATGGTTAGTAGTCAAGGCGACCTGGAGATGTGTGCAGGTTGAACCAGAGTTGGAGGGAACCTAACGCAACAGCGTGGAAGGAAGGGGGGAGGAAAGGCGGACCTCACAGATGGAACGGTGGGATCAGATCAGACCTGGTCCTTCTAGAATCAGCCAATCCAGGCTGAGGGCCCCCAGGCAAAAGATCTGTAACCCCTGACTGGAAGAGCCCCTGAGGAAAAGAATAAGAGAAACTGAAGGAGGAGAAGGTAAGACGGATAAGATGTGGCGAGACCGAGTAGCTCACAGCACACAGGATTCTGTGGTTGTAAGGCGCTTCCTTGTACATCATCTTTGGAAATCCCAACGTCTCTGGGAGGTGGAAAGGGTTCCCTCATTACTCACGTTGCAGGTGAAAAAACAGAGGAAAAGAGAGGTTTTGCTGACTTACCCAGGATCCCACAGCTAATGAATGGGAGAGACTAGACTCCCAAGGGCGGCGATTCCTGAGGTTGCCCAGGCCAGACGCTGCTACCCAGGGCCACCGATCGAGAGCATTCCACACCTTGCCCCTGACCCCCTCATCTGTTCTGGGTCACCTCTGCCAACTCCAGAGCAATCCAGCACATTACAGCTGCCAGAGGTCACCCAGCGAGATGGGGAGGAAGTTCTTCCAAACAGCGTCCGTGCAGAAGTGTCCTGCTTCAGCTCGGGTCTGGAGCGCCTCAGCCGGGCTGACAGTTAGGTTTTGGGGAAGTCACTGAGGGGCAAGGGCTTCGGCCCACGAAGACTGTGTTTTTGGCGGGCCCTTTTTTTTTCTTCAAGGGAATTATAATTTCTAAAGTTGTGGTAAAATATAACAAAATTTACCATTTGAACTATTTTTAAGAGTGCAGTTCAACAGCATTAAGCAACCACTGACACCTTCCATTTCCACAACTTTTTCATTTTGTAAAACTGAAACTCTGTCCCCATTAAACACTCACTCCCCCGCCCCCACCCCCCAGCCCCCCACAACCACCTTTCTACTTTCTGTCACTAAGAATTTGACTCCTCTAGGGACCTCACATAAGTGGAATCATACAGTATTTGTCCTTTTGTGACTGGCTTATTTCACCTGGCATAATATCTCCAAGATTCATCCATGCTGTGGCCTGTGTCAGAACTTCCTTCCTTTGCGAGGCTGAATAACTAATATTCCATTGGGTGTATACACCACATTCTGTTCATCCATTCACGTCCACGGACACTTGAATTGCTGCCACCTTTTGGCTGTTGTGAACAGTGTTGCTGTGAGCATGGGTGGCCTGGCCTGGCCTTTTGTTTCTCCTTGGAACTGGTCCCCAGCTCTGTCCTGCTATATATTAGTTTGGGTACACATACAAGTATTTACAGCCCAGATCCCAGGCAACTGTGAAACAAAGTTGGGAACAAACAAAACGCTCTGCCGTATCCCACTCCCACCCTATTCCCATGTCAGTGTTGGCACGGCCGGGCGGGTATCGCCTGGCCTTGGGGGGGAGTTCATCCCCTCGGGGGCATGGTGGAGGTTTCTAATGGCTGCAGGGAGTTTGCCAAAATTGCCTTCACTGCCATCAGATTAAGACTGATTTCCATGTCCCCATAGACCTTCTGGAAGCCCACAGAGCCAGCCTCTAGAAGAGATGGTGTTTGGGGGGGCTGCCAAATGTCCCTGATCTGCCAGGAAACCAGACACCCCCACATCAACATCGAGTCCAGAAGGTGCTTTCAGGAGTGTGGAGACAGGTTTAAAATGAGCCTCACGGGCCTGATCCTTCTGATTTCATGAAACTAAATGACCTTCAAAGACCCCAGCAGGAGTTTTTACTTAAACTGAAGCGCTTCCTCTGCTTAATCCTTCTTCCACAAAAACCATCTTGAAATCAAATACATTGCTAAAACGAGCAAGGATTTCACCTAAAGGAAATTAAAGATGCTTACCTAATTTTTTTTTTTATCTGAGCACTTCGAATAATTTAAGGTGTGGGAGATCAGGTTGCTCAAGATACCACTCATCCCACAATGCTCCCTGACCTGCCCCCACCCCCGTATATTCTGTCTCTCTCCTCCCACCCCTGGACCGAGTCTCCACAGTGTTTGTCACACTGACTAATGACCAGGGGACATGCACTCACCAGCAGGGCGTGTGCCTCAGGCCGTCACAGTGGATATCAGGACTCCCTTCAGCTCCCTGGCTGCCCGCAGCTGTCACACGGCTCTCCTCCCAGCTAGCCAGGTGTCACCAAAGCCAGGGAGCGCAGCCGGGGCCGGCCACACGGCCGTTAGGAGCCACTTCATGCCAGCGCTCCACTTCCTGGATGCCAGAGTCACGTTCGGCTGCAAAGGTAGTTTTGCTTCGGGTTTGAAAAAATGGAAAGGAAGAAGCAATCAACTGAGGGTAGGAGACTTGAAGCCTGTGCCTCAGCGTGAGTCACCGAATCAAAGTTCAACAACCACATGCAAAACGACCTCTCCGCGAAGGCGAGGGCTGGCTGCACAGGAAAGCCAGAGAGAGTCAGAGAGAGAGAAAGCATTAACCATCCGGGGGAAAGCCTCTGTCCCAAGTTCCCCCTCATGCCGCCAGCCGAGAAGAGCATCTGACCCCAGATGCTCCTAAGGGGATGCTCCCAACTTTGTAAACAAAAACACAGCCTGCAGGAGAGAAGAGCCTCAGGAGGAGGGAGCGAACAGAAATGGCTGCACAGGGGCGTGGGCGTGGAGGAGAACCCTGTACCTCCCATTACAAAGAGTCCCAAGCAAGTCACAAAGGTCTTCAGGCTGGGGAGCCAGGACACTCGCCTCTGTTGGGGATAACATGACCCTGGGCTCTCCTTGCTGCAGCCCTGCGTGGGGTTGGTGGCTGCTTCTCCCTCCCTGTGGCAGAGAGAGCCTGACCCTAGATCCACTGACCACAGCCTTCTGCCGCCCACCTGCTGCCAGCCTCAGCGAGTATGGACAACAGTCCCCAAACTCTGCACTGATTTCCTGCATTGGGGGATCCCTCTCGGGTCAGAAGAAGAGGAAAGAACAGTCAAACCACATAGCAGCCCACGTCCCAACAAACGACAGTGTCTCTACAGCGACGTACCCAAGGACACGCAGCGAGCCAGCTGGTCAGGCTGGTTTAGAATCCGGCAGTTGGTGCTGAGGAAATAAGAAAGATACAAGTTAACTGGAATTTCCTCCTCTTCTTTATTCCCCATCTGTCTCCCACAGAAAATTGGAGGCAGTCTAGAATATCAAAACACATAGAGAATGGGATCATTGAAATAAACATTAGAAGTACAATCAGAAGTCATTAGAAGAAAAAAGAATGTTGTGCTGGAAGCTAGATTAAAATGGTCACCTCATCAGAGCACTAATTCCAGCTCTGAGTTTCCTGGCACAACCAATTTTCTAATAAAAATGACTATCGGTTTAGCACCTCCCGTATATCCAGTACTTTCAGTCAAGGTGTTCTGATCCCCATAACAGGTCTATGGTATAGGAAATATTATCTCATTTTTGAGATGAGCTCATTAGGATTGAGAAAAGATAACCATACTGTCCAAGCTCACTCAGTAACTGGTCGAGTCAGGACTGAAACTCAGGGCCATGGGGCTCCAAAATACACTCTTTCCGTGGTCACATGGGGCCTCTCAGCTCTCAAATTTCTAATAAAGCATGTCAGGTTTTTAGGAGACAGAAATATTTTCCCAGTATTAAATTTTAGGAGAAATCTAAATCCTCTGTTGAGTAATATAGCAGACAATATCTTCAGCTCTAGTCCCATAGAAGATGGGCCGGAGGTGGGGGGCGTTTTCCAATGTCCCTTCTTCAGCAGGAGCCTCAGTAAAAAGTGAGTTGTTACATCTGAACTCAGGGGAGGGTTTCTGCGGGGAAATGAGCCAATGTTGTCCAGGAGCCTTGTGCTCTGATGGCCTAGAAGAATAAAGCAACAGAGCTCAGAGGGACAGACTGCCAACCGGCTCTTTGGACCATCTCTTCCAAACACTAGATGACTGAGCCACAATTTTTTTAGGTCTAGAATAGCACCCAACCAAGGGAGGAATTCTCTGAGGAGACTGCCGAGGGCCACCACGCTGTGCACCTAACATACGACGAACCTGAGCAATGAATCTTAGCTAAACTTACACCTTGGGTTCAGCCCCAGGCGACTAGCACCTCCTGTGTGCAGGACAGGACCTCGGTGGCCAGCACCAAGCTGTTTCACAAAAAAGGTGTTTGAATCTGCTCAACTATCAGAGAAGTAAGGATTTGACAGAGGCCCCAGAATTCTGTGTCTGAAATCTTAGAGACATTATTTAGACCAGAAAAACTGTTCCCCAGCTGTCTCCCAAAGAAAAGAACCCTCATGTGGTGCCTGTACAGTATCTGGTTGAGAGAAACCTCATCCTGATTCCTCCTCAGCTAAAGTGACTGAGCTGCTATGACTCAGGACCAGGAAGAACGAAAGCCCTAGTTAGCTATTTATTCCCAATTGAACAAGAAGTAAGGTCTGCCAGAGGTAACAACTGTAGTTACACTATCACTGACCCAAAGCTGGACTCCACCTACGAGACTTGGGAGAAGGCAGCAGCTCCCAGCTTGCCGTGAAATTGGCACATGTCCACACATCTCTAAAAAATGATCGAGTACTGAGAAAAGAGAGGGACCGCAGGCCTGCACATTTCCCTCTTCCACTCTGTTTAAAACTGGCGTCGCATCTGCCCGGAGGCTATTCTTGCCCACACTGGCCCTTGTGGTGGGACAGAGGTCTGGGTTTTCAGGAAGCGGCCCGGAGGTATAGAAACAGTGGATCCTAAACATGTGAGACCAGACCCTCCCCAGGGAGGAATGCGCAGACGTGGAGACGGATGACACATGCTCCTGTCTCAGTGGTTCATGGAGCCCTGGAAGCCCGTGGGTGGACCCACGTCAGCCCCCCGGCTTGGCTGCCTCCCGTCCATCTACAGCATCAGTGAGCACCAACAACAGACTTCTATTGAATAATCTGTGTTCTCAGTGAGCTAAAACAGTGTTGGCATTTGTAGTGTGGTGTGGACACACGAAGGGGCAGCTCAGCTGCTTTCCACTGATTCTTGCACCAGCAGCTGGTGGGAGTGCTTGTTCCTGTCTCACCAACATTCATGTGTGCGACACATTTTGCTTTTTGCCAAGCTCATGCGTGAGAAATTGTATATCAATTCTCCTAGTGATTGTAACTTTCATTGCCCTGATTACTGGTGAACTTGAGGATCTTTTCATGTTTATTTTCTGCACAGTTTTCCTCCTTGTTTCCTCCAGAGTCCATTTCCCTATGTGTACTCTTTTTCTTATTGATCAGTATTAATCTTTATATATTCTTCATACTAATCCTTTATGTTTTGTACTATCTGCTCCCAGTCTAACACTTGTCTTTTAGCTTGGTTTATGACGTTTTGGGGCCTGCAAATGTTTTTACATTTGTGTCATCAAAACCATTGGTTTTTCCTTCATCATTTGTGCTTTTTGAATCTTGTTTAAGAAACGCTTGCCCATCCTGAAATTGTAAAGATCTTTTCCCATATTTTCCCTAAAGTTGTTTTTATTTTTTATACTATGGTCTTTAATCATCATCTGGAATTTATTTTAATGAATGGTACGAGAAAAGATCTAAGCTTATTATGATAGGAAGTTTGGTGTCATAACTCAAGTTCAGCCTGCCCTGCCACTTATTAGCTGTGCAACCTTGAGCAAATTATTTAACCTCTCTGGGCCCCAGTGTCCTATGTAAAATGGGGATAATAATCATCTCTATCTCATAAGGAGATTATGAGAATTAATCACTGCATATAAGGTGCTTCGAACAGGGCTTGGCATATATTAGATGGCTATTATTATTACAAGCACAAACTTAAACGAAGACAAGATTACTAAAATTTATTGTGGAAAGTCTAGCACCCAGGAAACAACGAAAAAGAGGGCTCTAGAGATAAGTCAAACAACCCTCTCGGTCATCGATAGGAATGTGTGCACCCATGATACACAGAGAAGCAAGTGGGGAAGTACTTGTCACTGTTATATTGGCCTAGTCAATAATCAAACCGCAGTTGCTATTGGCTTAGCCCAATTATCTAATTTAAAATAACAATTTTAGTTTGTTAAACAAAATCTATGTGTCGCTTCCTCTGAGTTCCACCTGAGACGCCGTCTTAGAAAGCTACAGGGATCAAGGCAATAAAAACTATGTCAAGTACATTTCAATTTCATTTCACACCAGGTATTGCGCTGAGAACATAAGCACCAACTGAATGAAGTTTCTGCCCCTGAGTGAGTGGAGATATGATTATAAACAAAGTTACAGCCACACAGTAAATGTGAGACTGACACAGGGCTTCCTAACCTCGGCTCTATTGACATTTGGGGGCAGACGATTCTTTGCTGTGGAGCTGTCCTGGGCAAAGTAGGATGGTCAGCAGCATCGCTGGTCTCTACTCACTAGATACCAGTAGCACAACTCCCCACAATGTGACAACTAAAAATGTTCCCAGACCTTGTCAAGTGTCCCCGATTGAGGACCGCCAGACTAGAGGTTCCATCAAAGAGGAAGGACCGACTCTGTGTGAGAGGAAGAGGAGGTCTTGTGGAGGAAATGATGGCTCAGCTGACTTTGGAGGACAGGTTGGCATGTTCCAGGAGAAGTCTGGGGCTCGGGGACATTCCAGGTGGAGGGAAAATCTAGGCACAGATTCAGAGGCACAAGGATGCGTGACATGGTCCACATGGCTGGGACACCACCTCAAGGTGAAATTAGCTCAGGAAAAACTTAAAAAGCTTTTTTTAAAGAAGCATTTTCATTTTAAAAGTAGAATTAATTGAATCATTCATTAATATTTCTTTCACACACAGGCTGGTGTTTGTTTAAACAAAACAATTTCTGTTTCTGGGCCACCAGGAAGCTACCTGGTTGGGAAAACCCACTGTCTCAGTGTGCTCCAGGCTGATGAACTGGCCCCAGTCAAGGGACGGGCCTGGCCTTCCAAAGGTGTCTAACTTTTGAAGAATCTCAGACTCTCCAATCAATCAACGGTAAGAAAAGTAGGCACCCTCCAACTTGCTCTATTCTCTCTCCAAGCTTGGCTGCTGAATTTGTTGCCCTATTGTTCAGCGTCTGAGTTGCTAATCCAGGGCTCAGATGCCCTTGTGTTTGCTCCTGGAGACATTCTCTACTCACATAGTAAGGTTCCGTCCATATAACCGAAATACATGGGCATTTTGGAAAATCTCCCTGAAGCTGCTGCAACACACAGCTCTTATGGAGTTGACTCGGGGGAACCCACCTTCTCTGGAGTCTGCAGTTCTTTCACGAAAGGCCCCGAGGGAGACAGCGGATGGTCTAACACTCTAGCCGTGGCTAGGAAGAAAGACTATGAATTAAAGGCGTGAGGACTACGGGAAACAGGTAGAGGAACCCAGGCTGAGGGCAAAGAACGAGTGATGATCACGTAAAGCGCCTACTCCTGGGCTAACGACAGAGGATTCGAAGTGTCACTGTTGAGCACGTGCAACACCCTGTGTCTAGAAACTGGGGCTCTAAGGCCCAACTCAGTATTCTTTCAACAGCACCTCTGCTGGCCTCTGGCCAAAGTGCTGCAGAGACTTTTCTTGAACTTTGCAAACACCTCCCCCTTGTAGTGGGTTGAATTGTGCCCTCCAAAAAGACATGCTCACGTCCTAACTTCCTGTATCTGTGAAGGTGACCTTTTTTGGAAATAGGGTCTTTGCAGGTGTAATCAAGCTAAGATGCCATCATATTGTTTTCAGGTGGGCCCTGAATCCAATACTGGTGTCTTCATAAGAGAAAGGAGAGAAAGATTTGGATACAGAGACACCGAGGAGCCAGAGGGAAGAAGGCCAGGCACGGGGATGCCGACTGCAGTGACGCAGCTGTAGGCCCAGGACACCCCAGAAGCTCAGAAGAGGCGAGGGAGGATTCTTCCCTGTGCCTGTGAGGGTCTGGCCCTGCCGCCATGTTGATTTTGGATTTCCGGCCTCCAGAATTGTGAGACAGATTTCCGCTGTTTTAAGCTCCCCAGTTTGTGGTCATTTCTAAGGGCAGCCCTAGGAAACTGACATACCTCCCAACCCCGAAACCTTCTCCCCTCAGAGCTCGTAGTTGTGGTAAGCATTTGCTCAGCTAAGCGCACTCTACTACAGCATGAGAAGACAGGAAGAGGAGCCACAGAGGGAGTCCGTGGCCTGGGGGTCAGGCGGCAGGCCAAGAAGCAGCTGTCTGCACTTGATAACAGCGTGGGGCTGTAGATATACACATGCAGGGGGCTGGACAGCCCTAAGATGTCTAGGACAGACCTGAAGATGAAGCAGGTTTGACGCTGAGGCCCATCACATTATTTCCCATAAGCATATGCTAAGGGAAAAGGCCACAAATGTGTGCCTTTGGTTTGTTTTCAGAGAATGAGTGGTAGATAATTATCAACGTAAGAAACATTTATGATAAAGTTAAAACTACGATACCGTCATCTGCTGAGATTGCAGAATTTGGGAGGCTGGTACCCTCCTGCCTGCCCAATGTGCAAAGATGAATCAGACAAGGAGCCTGCTCTCAGCATGATTCCAGGCTGGCCCTGCGCCATACGTCCCACCAATGCAGTACAAAGTGAGCACCTGTAACCAGGTGGTCTGGTCTCCATTCCGAACCTACACCATATCAAAGTTTTACTAAAAGCATGTCCATCCATGGCCTTTCCAAAGGTACTTGAGTTATTTTCAGTAATGTCAAATGAGGGATTATGTAGCAAGGATGATGTGACTTTTTAAAATTTTTAGTGTTGTGATACTCATTCTCTGTTCTAGACTGCACCAAGGTGGATATCAAGGGCAGGTTTCGGCTTATACATCATCTCCTCTAGGAAGCCTACTTCGATGTAAGTCTGGATTTGGGGCTGTGTGTGCAACAGGTATTGAATGAATTGCATGCAATGCCATCTGAAGACTTTGGTGCCTACCCTTGGTGAAGATCCTACACACAACTCCCAGAGTAACTTTTCTCAACTACTCCAGTGCCACTTCCTTCTTAGGAATATGTTCTAACTTTCTGCTGCCTGGCACATCAAATCCAAGCTCCTCGGTTTTGCATCCAGCGCTCTCCTCTCCTCATTTGCTCCTCCCTTTCAATGCCCGTTACTCTTCATAGTCCTCTGCTCTACTTGGACCATCATGTTGCTCTCCCGTCTATATCTTGCCTGTGTTCTTGACTTGAGTTTTCCGACTAGGAATCCCAAGCTCTCCCCACCAGACCAAACTGCCTTTGGAGGAAACAAAACAAAATTTTCCCTTCTTCAGGAACCAGAGGTCACTGCGGTCTTGCTCTGGTTTCACGACAACAAAGCAGCATTTCTGTAACTTCTCTTTTTACACAAGCCCTCTTGCTAGTATGTTACAGTATTTGCAATCGTTTATCAGTCTCGAGATTCCTAGTATCCTAGGCAAAATAAATAACAGCAATACAACTTCTTAATTGCACAAAAAACATCTCTCAAAAACTGCCCATCTGCCCATTCAATGCACAAGGAATAGCACAGGAGGCGAACACAAAATTCAACCTAATTAGTGGTCCTATATGAGCGAGATAGGGGAAGAATAAAGATTGCCCCATTAGAAAGAATACTTTGAGATCACTTGCTTTAAAAAAAAGGCAATTCTGAAAATTAAGGGGATCTCCATCTTCTATCATTTAACAACAGGAAGCAAAAGCTTCTCTGAAATTTCCCATCAAAACACGGTTTCATAGCAACAACTACTGAAAGGGGAGTGATTTCGATTTTACTGTCTATGATTCATTCTTTGTGACTCAATCTAGATGGGTAAGAAATGTCAAACTGGAGATTAAAATGTTTTTATGAGGAGTGAAAAACATGGATATGAAATATATCTTTCAGTAAGTAAAAAGTAACCAATTTATTAAAAGACATTAGTACAAGTATGGATCTATCAAAAGTTCTCTACTTTGAGCCTTTAAGAGTTCTGATCGAACTCTTTGAAAATTCAACTGGTAAGAGAGGTCCGCCTGAGACTTTAAAATAAAGTTATAATGAATGAGCAATTTTAGTCTCAAAATAACTATTCTTTTCCTTTTAATACAAAAATACCTATCTACAGCTCACTCAATTTTTTTCAGTTTGAGCAAAAGTGGGTAGGATATATTACTGGAGCCTGGTTTTCAGAGGTCACCTAAAACCCAGAGAAGCGAAACAGAAGACACAGGAAACAGGGCCATTTACCCTAGATGTCAGTAAGAGCCCCACGGCCGCCCTGGATCTAGTCAAAGACACTTGAGGGACACTGTGACCAGAGGTCACTGCCATTAAGATGACTTTCTGATTAACAGAACTCATGCTTCCATTCACACACCTTTGTTAAAACTACAGTCTCTCATACCTAAAATATCAGCTTTTGCAATTAAGGATATCTTTTCCTTGAAATGCTAGGTTCAGAACTTTCTACGACTTCTATTTTTCCCGCTGAACCTACTGCATTCAAGTTTGTTATCAGTAGGTAATTTCTTCTCATTATTCCTATCACATTCAACCATCATTTCTCTCTTGTTCATTCATTCTTTCAGACCACGTTTTAGAATCATCTGTATGGACAATACTTGTTTGTCTATGTTCAGGGCGAGAGTTTCTTATGCCATTACAATTTTTCCTGTGGATGGCTAAGAATTATGCACAACAGTAGAGAGACATCTGCTCTTAGCAGTATGGTGGACTGGATATTCTGAATTGTGACCATTCCCATCCCCTACCCAGCTCCCTGTACAACATCCACATGACAGATAGATAACAGCAGTCACTACTTTATGACTGAGAGACACATTCGATGACTTTATGCGCTGATGAGACTGCAAGACAGTTAGGGAAATTCCTCAAGACCCAACAATGCATTAATAAAATGGTAAACAAACCACCAGCCCTGAATATAAAGCTTTGCGGACTGAGGGTCTCAGGCCACAGTGACAAGAGGTGTTGCTCAAGACTAGACTTTGGGCCTGAGAGTTGGGAAGCTGAATCTAAGATTTCCCATGAAGCTAGGAGACTATAAGCGCTCCCCATCAGAGAAAGACTAGGCTAGAAAAACACATCTGCGGGCATCTTCCCAGCCTGCAATGGAGACGGCCACTTACTAACAGACTTGTGCCCCCGATACCTTGTTAAGTCTCACTGTGGTCTAGAATTCAGAAGTACACTGTGCATGCACATGGAAACTCCCGGCCGAGAAACCAAAGTAGCCACAAGTGATAGCACCACCTGGAGCTGAAAGGCAAATACAAATCCTCTTCGGAGAAAAGCCTCCTCAATTTAGGTACCTTAGGAATCCCAAATTATATATTCCCAATTAAAAAAAAAAATCAGAAACACACAAGAAGAAAAGCCACCATGCACGAGAGTTAGCAGAAGAAAATTTAAAGATTTTAATTCTAAAGGAATTAAGGTATTTTAATTGTTAAAAATACAATACAGTCGGGGCTGGCCCCGTGGCCGAGTGGTTAAGTTCGCGCGCTCGGCTGCAGGCGGCCCAGTGTTTCGTTGGTTCGAATCCTGGGCGCGGACATGGCACTACTCATCAGACCACGCTGAGGCAGCGTCCCACGTGCCACAACTGGAAGGACCCACAACGAAGAATATACAACTATGTACCGGGGGGCTTTGGGGAGAAAAAGGAAAAAATAAAAAAATCCTTAAAAAAAAAAAAAAATACAATACAGTCATGTGCCACATAAGGATGTATTGGTCAACGATGGACCACAGGTACGACAGCGGTCCCATAAGATTAGTACCATGCAGCCTAGATGTGTAGTAGGCTATATGATCTAGGTTTGTGTAAGTGCATTCTGTGATTTTTGCACAATGACAAAATCACCTAACAAAACATTTCTCAGAATGTAGCCCTGTCGTTCAGCGATGCATGACTGCATAAAGTAACCATGTAAATTGAGTGGAAATAAATGAGCAAGGAACAAAAGAAAATCAAAATAACCAAATAAATTTGAAAAAGAATCAAAGAGAACTGCTAAAAATGAACCACTGAAATTAAAAACTCAGTGGATGGGTTAAATAGTAAATTGGGCTTATATGAAGAAAGAAAGAATGGTGACTTGGACTACAGACCTGAAGGAATTATTCAGAATGCACCATATGGAAAACAGGAGAGTGAAGACACAAAGAACAGAATAAAGAGGGAGGCCTAACATAAAACTGATCAGGACTGCAAAAGGAAAGAATAAAATGGATAGGGGAGAGGCAATATTTGAAGCGAAAATGGTAGAGAAAGTTCTAGAATAACGAAAAATATGAGGCTGTCGACATAGGAAATGATATACCAAGAAAGAGAAATAAACCCATATTTAGATACATCATAGAACAATGCTAGAACACCAAAGACTAAGAAAACTTAAAAGCAGCTAGAGCCTTTTCAACAAATGGTGTGAGAGCAAGTGATGTCCATAAGTGAAAAAAAAAAAAAAAAAGAACCTTGACCTATGTATCACATCTTACTCAAAAAGTAACTCAAAATGGATCACAGACTGAAATGGAAAACTACGAAACTTTTAGAAAAAGTTTCGAAAAAGAAAAGTAGGAGAAAAACTTCAGGATCTAGGACTAGACAAAGTGTTCTGACTTTTGACCCCAAAAGCTTGGTCCATAAAAGGAAGTGAACTTTCATAAAATCTTTTGCCCTGCAAAGACCCAGTTAAGAAGAAGAAAAGACAAGCTACACGCTGGCAGAAAATATTTGCAAACAATATATCCAACAAAGAACTAGTATCTAGAATATATAAAGAACTCTCAAAACTCAAAAGTAAAGGGGGCCAGCCCCGTGGCTGAGTGGTTAAGGTCGCGCACTCGGCTTTGGCAGCCCAGGGTTTCGCCGGTTCAAATCCTGGGCATGGGCATGGACATGGCACCGCTCATCAGGCCATGCTGAGGCGGCGTCCCACATACCACAACTAGAGGGACCTACAACTAAAAATACACAACTATGTACTGGAGGTCTTTGGGGAGGAAAAAGGAAAAAAATAAAATAAAATCTTTAAAAAAAAAAACCTCAAAAGTAAAAACAAAAAAATCCAATTAGAAATGGGCAAAGAACATGAAGAGACATTTTACCAAACAGGATATGAAGATGGCAAAATGAAGACATGAAAAGATGTTCAACATCATTAACAATTAGCATAGAGGAAATTAAAACCACAGTGAGATACCACTCTACATCTATCACAACAAAGCATAGTGAAAACACCATACTGGCAAGGACGTGGAGAAACTGGATCACTCATTCATTGCTGGTGGGAAGGTAAAACATTATGACCACTCTGGAACACAGTCTGGCAGATTCTTAAAAATCTAAACATGCAATTATCATTTGACTCAGTAATTATACTCCTGGGCATTTAACCAAGAGAAATTAAGATGTATGTTCACACAAAAGTCAGTAGATGCTTTATGCATGATAGCCCCAAACTTGAACAACCCAGGTGTCCTTCAATGGATGAACAGTTAAACTGTGGTACGCTCATACCATGAAATACTACTCAGCCATAAAAACAAATGAACTGAGGCCGGCCCCATGGCCAAATGGTTAAGTTCGCACGCTCTGCTTCAGTGGCCCAGGGTTTCACTGGTTCAGATCCCGGGCGTGGACATGGCACCACTCAGCAAGCCATACTGAGGCGGCATCCCACATGCCACAACTAGAAGGACCTACAGCTAAAACTACACAACTATGTACTGGGGGCTTTGGGGAGAAAAAGGAAAAATAAAATCTTTAAAAATCCCCAAAAAACAAACAAAAAAACAAATGAACTATTGATACGAGTAACAACCTGGAAAAATCTCCAGAGAATCAAGCTTAGTGACAAAAAAGCCAATCTCAAAAGGCTACATATTATGTATTTCCATCCATATAAAATTCTTTAAATGACAACATTATAGAAATGGAGACCAGATTAATTGGTTGCCAGAGACTAGGAGGGAACAGGAGAGGCAGGGAAGTGCGTGTGCAACTTGTAGCGATGGGACTGCTCTGTGTCCTCACTGTGTCAGTGTCACTATCCTGGTTGTGATACTGTGCTACAGTTCTACAAGATGTTACCACTGGGACAAACTGGGCAAAGGGTACACGGGCTCTCTCTGCTTATTTCTTACAATTGCATGTGAATTTACAATTATCTTCAAAATTAAAAGTGTAACAACAAAAACCACAACAATGTTACAAGCATGTCTTTAGAAATGGTTGAAAACTCTTCTAAAATGTGACTATAACCCATGGCATGCATGGTCTTTGTAATTGTTGACATTTCTTTCAGAACTATGAAATGTTACAACTTGTGCTTATGTGGACACATCTTCTGTCTCAGTACCTCAATAAACTTCAATAAAGCCTATTTATACTAAAAAACAGAAACAACAACAAAAAAACAACCAAAAAGAAAAGATACATTACCTGCAAAGGAATGACATCTGGATTGACAATAGACTTCTCCATGGCAGTAACCAAAGTCAAAAGATGGAACAGCTTCCAAGTGTTGAGGAAAAATGACTGTCACCTTAGAATGGCATACATAGAAAACCAACTTTAAAAAACATGGGTGAATTAAAAACATTTTTGATAAACAAAAACTAAGGATTTACCCTGAACAGACTGTCACTAAAGGAACATCAAAGGTCACGTTTCAGGAAGAAGAATTATCGTAGGTGGAAGATCCAAGGTACAAGAAGGACGGTGAGTACAGAAACTGGTTAACGCGTGGGTAAATCTAAACAATTACCGTATAAAAACGATAATGACAATAAAGTCTAAGTTATAAGGTTAAAAATCACAAGCTAAGACTAAAACATTGGAAGATTACAGCACAAAAGTTGGAAGGGGGTGACTTACACCTAAAGGTTTCCGAGACCTTCAGTTAGAGAGGAAGGTGAGGATACCGACACTGCATTGTAAGTATGGACGGTAAAATTCAAAGCCAATTCCCCAAAACAAAAAAGATGGTGGAGTAGAATTTTTAAAAAATGTTTTGAGTTAATTCAAAAGAAAATGAGGGGGAACAAAACAAAACAAAAAGCACAAAATAAAACGGCAGGAATAAATCCAAATAGATCAGTAAACAATCAGCACTAAACCATCAAAGTTAGGATTGAAAATAATCCATTATACTAGATGCTGTTTCTGAGACACACTAAAGCCTAAGCACTGAGTTAAGACAGAATTAAAAGGACAGTAAGAGATCGACTAGATATACTATGAGCAACTTCATGTCAATAAATTAAAAAACTTCAATTAAAATGACAAATTCCAAGAAAAATGTAATAACAAAACGACTAAACACTCAAGAGAACTAGAAAGACTAATAATTCTATAGTCACTGAAAATCTAATCATTAGTTAAGTTTTCTCACAAAGGAAATATAAAGTTGAGATGATTTTATATCATACACATATACATACACACATACATACACACATACATCTGAATACGGATTAAAGATTTAAATCTAAAAAACAAAGCTTTATTTATAGCTTTTAGAATATAGGAGAATATCTTTATTAAGCATTTCTTAAACAAAATACAAAAAGCACAAAACACAAAGGGAAAGGCTAATAAATTCGACATTAAATTTAAAAATGTCTGGCTAAAATGCATAATCTAATTCTAATCAATGGTCTAGACCTAACTTCCAGTTCACAGGAAACAGAGAGGCTGGAGGACACCATGAAGATACCATCAAATAATTCCAGAATGTGGAACATTCTACAAAGCAACTGACCTGCACTCTTCAAAAAGTCAATGTCACAAAAAAAGGGGGGGTGGAGGTGGATGGATGGGTAGAAAACTCTTCTAGATTAAGAGAATAAAATGAAAAAACAACATACAATGCATGTACCTTGATTGAGTCTGGGTTTAAAAACAAATCAACACCTAAAAATGACATTATTAGGACAATCAGGGAAATTTGAATATAGACTATATATTACGTATTATGGAATTATTGTTAATTTTCTTAAGTGTGATAATAGTATTGTGGTTATATAGGACATTTGCTTTTTAGGAAATGCATGGTAAAATATTGAAAGGTGAAATGATGTTTCCAATTTACTTTCAAATTTTTCAACAAACCGTTGTTAACTGTTAAATCTGGATGGAGTGTATACGGATGTTGGTTATGTTTTTGTGTTTCTACATATGTATTAAAATTTTCATATTAAAAAGTTGAGGGAGGGGCTGGCCTGGTGGTGCAGCGGTTAAGTGCACACTTTCCTCTTTGGCAGGCTGGGGTTCGCTGGTTCAGATCCTGGGTGTAGACATGGCACCGCTTAGCAAGCCATGCTGTGGTAGGCGTCTCACATATAAAGTTGAGGAAGATGGGCACGGATGTGAGCTCAGGGCCAGTCTTCCTCAGCAAAAAGAGGAGGACTGGCAGCAGATGTTAGCTCAGGGCTAATCCTCCTCAAAAAAAAAAAAAAAGTGAAGGGAGGATTTAAAACTTGTGCTCTTCCAAGGTCATCAACAGAAAGGTGAAAAAACAGCCATAAACCAAGAGATGTCTGCAACATCTAATAGTAAAAACAGACTGACATTCACAATCTATAAAACAACTCCTTAAAGATATCTGTAAGAAAAAGACAATATAAAATGGGCAAAAGACAGGAAACAAACTTTTCAGAGAGAGCATTCAAGAATGAATATAATGCATATGAAAAGATGCTCAATCTTCTTAGCATTTAGGAAATTCAAACAATGGGACTGCCACTCTGGCCCAAATGGAGTGACACGGGCAGGATCCACCTTCCCCGTCTTGAACAACTGAACACCTGTACAAAAGACACACAACAAAGTTTTTCAGACATTGGCCAACAGCCAGTGCAAGACAGCGCCTCTTGAGAGAAGGAAAACACAGGAGAGTCCTACAGCTGCCCGAGCTCTCTGTGCAGTTTCCAGGCTGTAGCACTAGGACAGGGACATGAATCCAAAGAGCCTGGCAGTCTCCCTGCGTAGAGAGCTGAGGGAGCCACGGTAAAACCCACAGGGCAGAGTACTGGCGAGGAGGGAGCCACAGAGGAAGAGTTCCAGATCTACACAGGGTTCCCCAGGTCGTCAGCTAAATACCAATCAGCGTATGCACATGAGGAGACAGCCCAAGAGTGAGAAAGAACCACCAGAAAGGAACAGGCGGGACAATGTGGGAGTTCACATAGGGCTCAGAAGAGGTCTTCCCAACAGCCAGAGTGGAGAAATCTCACAACAGACCAGACACAGGGAAGATTATTCAGAGGGCATTACCTCAGTAGTGGGCCAAATGAGCCCCAATTAAAGGCTGTTCTGGTCCTATCTCATTAAGCTTAAAAGCAAGCTATGAAAGGATCAAACCGCTTCCAAGTAACTTAATCATGTCCCAGAACAAAGCTCAACATATTTAAAGGAACAGAAGAAACTCCAGCACCCAAGAACGTAAAATCTAAAAATTACCAGACACGCAAAGAAGGAAATTACAACCCAATAACAAGGGGAAAAAAGTCAATCAACAGAAACAAACCAAAAATGACACAGATGACAGAACAGTCAAGCACATTAAAACAGCTACTATAAATATACTCCAGGTGTTCAAAAAAATAGAGAAAAGTGTGAGCATGGTAAGGAAAGACATGGAAGATATTGAAAACACCCAAATGGAAAGTCTAAAGATTAAAAACATAATGCCTGAGGTGAAAAATACCCTGGACGGGATTAACAGGAGATTAGATACCTCAGGACAAAGGATTAATGAACTTGAGGACATAGCAATGGAAACTATCCCATTTGGAACACAGAGAGAAAAAGAGACTTAAAAACAAACAGCATCAGCATGCTGTGAGACAATTTCAAGTGGCCGAACATCCAGTTGGAGTCCCAGAGGGAAAGGAGGGAGAGGAAAGGAGAGACAGAAAAAATGTTAGGCAAAAATTTTCCAGATTTGATGAAAACCACATAATCACAGGTAATCAGCCCCAGCAGAAGAAACATGAAAAAAACTACACCATAAACATCATAATCAAATTGCTTAAAGGCAGTGATAAAGAGAAAACCTTAAAAGCAGCCAGAGAAAAAGAACACATTTAGAAGAATAAAGATAAGAATAATAGCAGTCTTCTTGCTGGAAACCACAATAAAATACCACTTAACATCCACTAGACTGGCAAAATTAAAAAGTCTAAAATTAAGAAGTGTTGGAGATGACGGGAAACAGAGGTAACCACACAGTGCCAGGAGGCGTATAAAGCATAGAATATAATTTGGCTGTACCTGGTAAAGATGAAGATGTCCACACCACAGGACCAAGCACATCACTCCTAGATACAGAATGTTCATAGCAGCATCGTTTGCAACAGCAAAAATAAAACAAATAAACCCCCAAGTCCATCAGCAGAGCAACAGATAAACTGTGGTTATACACAAAACTACAGAGCAATAAAAATGAACGAGTCTCAAAAATACTAAGTTGAAAAAAGTAAGTCACAGAGGTAAACATACCTTATATCATTTATATAAAATTCAAAACATACAAAACTTAACATTTCATTTAGGGATACACACATACGTTGTAAAACTACAACAAACAAGAGAATAACAAACACAAAATTCATAATAATAATTACTTGAGAAGGAGAGGGCACATGGGGGACTTCTAAAAGGCAGGGAACATTCATTTCCTAAGCTGGATGATGGATGCACAGACAGTTCTTCTTCTTTATACCTTATATACACATTTGTATATTTTCGTAGCTATGAAATACTTCATTTAAAAAAAGAAGAGTGGAAAATGTGAAAGACTTTAAAAATGAAGACTACTATTTATGTATAACAATAAAATTAGCATAAAAAAGTATACAAAGAAAATGTTCGATTCTTTATTGTCTTTCTGCTCCCTATACAATCAATATTAATCTAAAAAGGCCAGAATCCTAGTGTGAAAAAAAATAACAAGCAGAGTCTTTGACTGCTTTGACACAAACTCTGAACTTCTGGTACTCTAAATCAGACAAGGATGAATCCATTAGCCACGCATGTCTGATTCTTCATCGTTCATCTGTACTTAGATTTTTCTTTATCTTTGGATTTCTTGGGACTCCTGCTTCGGTCTCTCTTCTTACTCCTTTCTCGTTCATACGGATCAGTCTGGTATTTAGATTTGTGACTATTACTATAGTGACCATCCCTTTCTCGAGATCGGCTACGACTTCGGTTTTGAGGTCGGTCCCTCTTTTCACTCTTTTGTTTCTCCCAACAGCTTTCTTCTTCTTCATAGTGACCAAACCCCATCTCCCTGTAGATATCCTGTCAAAGGAATGGAGAGTTACAAGTGAATTGGTAAAATCATCATTTTGTGGGCACCTGTCAATTAATAAAACTTAGTCCACCATTAGCAAGCAGTTGACACAGCTCAAATTTGAACACTACCACTAACGCCAAGAATCTCATGAATTACAAAGCAAAAATAATTCAGAAAAAGGTTTAAGCATTTTTCTTATCAATCTCACTGCTTTGTATCTATTATTTCAGCTGAACTGAAGATCAGACCCCCAAACAAGGAACTAAAATAGCCCAAAGGAGATGAGAACAAGTCTTTAGAGCAAAATTGCAATACTAAGAATTCTGGTGGTATGTGGTCACCTTTCCACCTCCCCCCTCTCCAGTGCCCCCAAACTATGGTCCCATCACTGAGCTGCAACGAAACTACTAAAAGTCCCGTAAGAATACTATAAAGACATCACTTAAATAACATAGCTGAAAGAGGTCTTAGACATTTCAATTAGTCTAAAAAGAAAAGAAAACAGAAACTGCAGACTTTTGTCTGAGCGACAATTTTTAAAGGTTTTATTTTATAACAGCTCGTCTCCAAATCTTCAAATAGATTTTCTTTCTTTAGACTAGGCTGACATATGTTTTTACTTAAATAATTATATATTTCTTAAAAACTAGTTATGAAACACTGGAATAATCCACTGCCCCAAAGACAATAAAGTGGGTACATTTAATTTCATTCTTAATAATTAAGTAGCTGTAGTAATTTTCCCACATAGAAGAGAGCTAGTTACAACAATTCTATTTCTGCCCATGTCCTATCCCTAATTAAAATGACTATCTCAGCAAGTGGCTAAAATCTAAGGAGACCACAGCTAATGCTCTTTCAAGAGATAGTTTATAAAGTTCAACTTTCTTAAAAGATTTCTCAGAGGAAAGACAAAATCCTAAGGACTCAACTCCCAAGGCTCCAACTCTACTACCACAGACATTATTATAGTAGATGTAAATGTCAAGGTTTAAAATCCAGAGTGATGGATACCCATGGTTAAGGACTGAGTTTGAAGCAAATGATTGGTAATTGTTCCATATACTGTCTAGCTACTATACATCATAGCTGGCAGACACTGCAGTATGTGAAAACAGATACAACATGACCGTTATAATCACAGTATTTGTGGAATACAACATTATAAACTGACTCATGATTTCCCACACAATCCCAATAGTTCTTGTCATTCTATAAGAGTCCTAGAGGTAGAAAAAGTAGTATTTTAGTTTAACCCTTTACTATTTTCTGGCAAAATATGACATCCCTAGATAAAAGAATTTTTGTGCATCCTAGAACATACACAAAATGTAAATATCCATGTACTATTCTGACTATACACCTAGTATCATTTCTGTATTAGTTGAGATAATAAACTCATAAAATGATTGTAGGCTGATGTATAACTCTATAAAACCTCCAGCACATTTAATAAACTTTTAAAATGGAGAGACTGTTAGCTGATGTGTAACTCTATAAAATCTTCAGCACATTACTATACAAATAGGCGCTTGAGTGTTTGAAATAAGAGAGATAAAAGGGTGATGCAGAACGTAATTCTTTGAAAATACTGAGGAAGCTGAAAATCTGAAATAGACTGAAACCTTAAAATCTCTCCTACTTGGAGTAGTTTTCAAAGCTACACAAGCTTTGAAGTTGGGCAGCTCTAGGTTCAAATGGTCTTCGTCGTTTAGGAGACATGTCAAATAAGAAATACTCTTGAGGTTGGATCGATCAGGGAAGGTTTCATAGAGAAGTCAGGACTTGAGGTGAGCCTCAAAGAATGAGTGGGTTTGGGTTTGGATTAGCTGTAAGAAGGCTAATGCGAGGAGCGTAAGTGAAAACTGCAAAGCAGGAAGAAGTAGCCCTGTGTGCACGGAGGAGGAAAGTTCAAGGGGCTGGACTGAGCCATAGGAGAAGAGAGCCTCTGAGGACGTGCGAGCACAGTGCTGAACGCTGCAGGAGTACAAAACTATCCTCATTCTAAAAATATAGGAAACTGAGACTCAGGAAACCTACATAGGCTGGAGATAATTATTTAGTTGATGAGTAACTTGACACATAAAATCAAAAAGGAGGTGGTACAGAATAATGGGGAAAGAAAACACACACCTGACTGAATCAAAATAAACGTTAAAGTTCCAGCTCTCCCACTAAACTATAAAGCCCACAGGCCTGTGGGGTCAGGACAACTTCATATCAAAGGTGAAAGAAATGAATCAGATGAGCTCTCAGTCCTTCCCAGTATGAACTCTTAAAAATTCTATCATTTTACACATGTGAGACATGATTAAACTAGCATGTGGCTAAAAAGGAAAGAAAAAAGACACCATGAAATAGCCAATTGAAAGCAATGAACCTAACCTAGCCAATGATTTCATACAAAGCACTCAAAAAAAAGTCTAATCTAACTAGAAGCTATCCTTGCTCGGGCCTCTGGGACTAAATCAAAGATTTAGTTAAATCTAAATCACTCAAATAACGTTAAATGATTAAAATGACAGCAAAAAGAGAGTCTCAAATTATAAGAATACTAAACACCCATGAAAACCACAGAGGATTACTGACAATCAGTACGAGTGCTTCTCAGCCAGGCAACCCACAGCTGAGCACTCATTTCCTGTAACCTCAGTAAAACCCAAACCTCAACAACATAGTAACCATCTTTGGAATTAAGACATGAGGTGGAAAAACTAAACAGAGAAGTTTTCGAATTGAACAGTAAGGCTGTCACTCAAGAAGAAACAACGAACTTGAAGAAATAAGTTAAAACATTCTTAGGAAACTATGCTCACTAAGCAAAATACCAAGAAATAGGAAAATTTGAGCTACACCTGAAAATTACCTAGTGCTGAAAATTCCATTTAATGATTCTATTTTTGAGAATGAAATCAAAAGGATAAAAATCAGAGTAATAGGAAAAATTTCGGCCCACTGAAATCTTAAATACGGATGCTGTTCTATTAGAAAGACGAGAAAACTGGTACAGCTATATACTCTCCATCTGTGTCTCTGCTTGACATGCTCGTCCTGAGTTCCTTCTCACCCCTGCCTACTGACATCCTCCGCATCCAGCAGGGCCCAGCTCAAACGTCCTCATGTGGGAAAACAAAAAAGCAAAGGGCTGTAATGCAACCTGCTTTTCATTTAACTGAGAACCAAAATGCAGGCTGGAAATGATTTCTTCTCTTTATAATCAACTTTCTTTGGGGAATTTTTATTATCATTGTCTTAGAAAATGTATTGTTCAGGAAAGCTTTCGGGATGATCAAGTTAATTATGAGTGCTGTTTTTATTTCATATATACAATATGGAAGGCATAAATGTTTTACAGGTCTTAAAACCTCAAGAGCTGTTTAAGTGCTGTACATAACACTTGGTGATAAAGTAAAATGATAAACGAGCAGAACTTTTTCAGTAAAACCACACTTGTTTTTGATGGGAATAAGTGACTGTCTACAGGTATGGAAATCACTCTTGCTTCACAATGTGGAACTTTATGATATATGAAGTTATTTCAAAAAGAATCTTTTACAATTTGATACACATTCTTGAAAATTAAAGTTCATTACCTCAGTGAAAGCACTCATGTTTTAGAGTTAGGAACACACCACCCCTCTTCAGAACTCTACCTTACCCCCTAAATTACACTGCTGAGGTGTAACTGACAAAGGGATAACATATTTATTCCTCCACAGCTAAGGCTGGACGTTAGAAGTACCTGGTTAGTATTTTTGATTGGCATGTAGTCTTCATCTTCTTTTTCTTCAGAGCAGTGACGGGTTTTCTTCTTGTGTTTTTTACTTGTATGGGAGTGACTTGATTTTGAATCTTCTGCCTGCTCATCTAGTACAAGATCATATTTTGTACTGCAGCAGCTAGTTAAGGACAAATGTGAGAAGTGATACTGGTAACACATCAAAACATAAGATTCTGGTAGACAAAGACCATGAGGCTAAAGCTAACTTTTTAAAGCAAAAAGCATCTCACAAACAGAGGTTTATTTCTAAGACAAAACTAACTCATATTTTTTTTCATTACATAGTGAGGAAAAATGGAAAGAACCCTGATCTTAAATAAACAGTTAACAATCAGTAAGTGTGCAAAAAATATGGAGGGGGGGACTCTATCCATACATGAAAATGTAAGTAGCATAAAAAATAAGGAAACATATTTATCAATAATGAAGAAACTTAAACTTAGAAAATGAGGCATATCTTTAACTAGAAAAAATTAATAACAGAAACTGAGAACAAAAGCCCAATAATGAAGATGTATTTAAAAACAGTGTAGTACTTCAACATAATATATTATAAAGGAAGTTATTAATAATGATAGACGAACGCTATGGAAAACCTGGAAAGGTGTTTATGAGAAATTAAAAGTGAAAAAAGTTTGAAGCAAAAACTGTTATATACCATACACTGATTATAACTTTAGAAAACTTTACAAAAGATCAAGGCTTCAAAGGAATAAGGAGAAATAAAAAGTATCGTTTGTCCAGGTGGTAGATCCATGGGTGCATCTTTTTTTAATTTCACATAAATGTGTTATAAAAATTGTGATGTATTTTAACTCAAAGAGCTAAGTATTTTCTCTAATAGACTATTGTCTTAGAATAAGAGTGAATGTAACACTATTACAATCTCTGCTGAAAATAATCTCAAATTCTAAAATAGATTTTGCGGAAGGCTGACAAGGGCTAGAACAGTGGTTTTCAAAAGAAAGCTGATGAGGAAGCCCAACACGCAGGGCTATTTTAGTGCACGTGGGACTAGAGTAATCGCAGACACACTTCCCTCGGGACTGGAGTTTCACGTCTGTTTTCAGGATGCTGAAGCTCTATGCTTTCCTCAGGGATGTCTCGCCTCTACATAAGATTAAACAGGAAAACACTGTACCTTCTGGCTTTTTACAAGGCTAGTCAGCCTGTTCCATCTTCTTATTACTCCATTATCTCTAACTTCTTTTCTTCCTGATAACATGTCACCCAGTTTCCAGAGTAGCTTCTGGATCTTCCTTTTTCAGATACAAATTCAAGAGCCCTCACCTAGTGTGTGCTTTATACAAGCTGCTCCCTCTGTCCAAAACGCTTCGGAGCAGTTTTTTTCAAAGTGCTGATCATAATCCCTCAATGGGGTGCAAAATCCATTTATTGTGTCTCAGCTAGCATTTTTAACAACACAGCATAAAAAATGGAGTGCATGGCACCTAATAAAAATACCATGACATTTTTGTTTCAGTTATGCGTGCATGGCAATGGTTACACTGGGATTGTGCTGAGCCAAGATATAAACTGTATTTTTTTCCCCTTGCTTTTTCTCCCCCAGTCCCCCCCGGACATAGTTGTATACTTCTAGTTGTGGGTCCTCCTAGTTGTGGCATGTAGGATGCCGCCTCAATGTGGCCTGATGATCGGTGCCAGGTCCACGCCCAGGATGCGAACCGGTGAAACCCTGGGCCACCGAAGGCGAAGCGCACGAACTTAATCACTCGGCCACGGGGCCGGCCCCTAAACTGTATCTCTTCAATGACGCATCACAGCGGAAGAAAACAACGCCCCACCCCAGCCCGCCTCTCCCCATATTCAAGCTGCGGCTTTAATGTCACTTCCGTTAGTGTTACTCCTGAGTCCTCCCTGACCCCTCACTTCCATGATAATGTACTTTGCAACACTCTAGACATATTGAACCAATGGTAATTATTTAATGCGTGTTCTTCCCCCGACTCCAACAATAACACCTAAGGTCCATGTAGGCAGGGGCCATGGTTCACTGCTAAACTTGGTATGCCACAGATGCCAAATTAGTATCTGTTGATTACTGTTGCACCACCAGGAATATAGCACTATACCTGTTACAGCATCTCTCTTCTTCCTCACTTAGCCACTCTCTTCTACTCACCACTACAATCAACACTTTCAGAACCTGTCAAATCTCTCCAAAATCCTTTGAATTAAACACAGATTTGTGATCTCCCTGCCTCTTTTCCCCAGTTTCTTCTCCAAGGTCTAGCCTAGCTAAGTTAAACTTGACTCTCTTTCTACTTCTATTTTTGAATCTTATTAGTAGTCTACATTTACAGCAATTTCTCTTTCTCTCAAGATCCATAAAGCATATCCCCCCATGACTTTTGAACTGACTTAAGATAACTCACACACACACTGGCTTATCTTCTGAATCCCCGTCCCTTGCCAGAGTTACAAAGTAACATAATATACAATGGGGAAATATATATATATATATATGTATGTATGTAGGTAGGTAGGTAGGTAGGTATCTTACATATTATAAACACATGTTCTATCCCTCTATCATTGTACCTGAGATTATAAATGCCTTGATAAGATGAAATCTATCAATTATCAAGAACACAAAGACTATGCTACTGGATCAGATTCATGAATTTACTTTCTCCTGTTCAAGGTTCTATTTGAGAATGGTTAACAGTGACTTGCACCAGGACATGTCTGTCTTCTCCATCAACTTCAAAAGACTAAAAGCAGTGTTCAATACTACGTACATGTGGTTGTTTAAATTTAAATTCACTAAAATTAAGCAAAATTTAAAATTCAGTTCCTCAGTTCATCTCATATGCTCAAAACCGCATGTGATTAGTAACTATACTGGACAGTGGAGATACAGATTTCCATCACTGCAGAAAGTTCTATTGGACAGTAGTGGGCCAGACACGGATTCTCAAACATGCCTAGTTTCCCTTCTTAATTCTTAGTAACCTATCCTTTTGAATTTAGAACATTGTAATCCTACGTATTCTTTCTTTTCAGCCTGAACGACCTCTATGGGGAAACGGCGCCTCCTTCTACTTTATACTCTACCACTGTACTTCTTTTTACTTGTCCAACATACTCCCCTTGTTCCAGCTGCAGTTACTAGTAGTTAGCCTAAATTTCATTTCAAAGCTTTGGTAAATAAACCTCACATATATTCCACCCGCACCTTTTATGATTTTAAGATTTCAATCACGGGTTGGCCCCGTGGCCGAGTGGTTAAGTTCGTGTGCTCCGCTGCAGGCAGCCCAGTGTTTCGTTGGTTCGAATCCTGGGCGCGGACATGGCACTGCTCATCAAACCACGCTGAGGCAGCGTCCCACATGCCACAACTAGAAGGACCCACAACGAAGAATATACAACTATGTACCGGGGGGCTTTGGGGAGAAAAAGGAAAAAAAATAAAATCTTAAAAAAACAAAAAAGAAATAATAAGATTTCAATCATATCTTTTCCTAATGTTCACCTTTTCAGACTAAATCTTAGCTTACTGCTCAGTCTGTCTGCATGTGAAAGCCTCTTCTCAGGATGATTATGGCAGTGTCCTTCAGAACTTATCCAGCTCTAACAGCCTACAATGCTTTAGGCAATGCAGACAGTCAACACATTTTAAAAAATGAGTATGTAACAGGTCAACCCGATATCACCTTTCCTTAATGAGCACCTGGAAAAGAAATGTCCATACAGTATGGGAAAAGAGAATCCCAAAAACACCAACAGAAACTAGGGAACAAAGAAACCATTTACCAGAAAGAATCACAAAAGAAAGAACCTCTGCAAGGTGTGGAGTGATAGATTTATGATGAGAATATCAATGAACAAATTAAAATGATATAATATGAACAGTATGTTTCAATGCTTCTTGTCTCAACCTAAACCTCGGAAGAACCTAAATAAAATGATCAAGTCAACTGATTTCTTTCTAATCCTATAAAAGTCAACTCTGGCGCACAATAGGAGCCCAAGAAATATTTGTTGCTAGACTGACAACATATTATGCAGAAAGAAACAACCTAATCACGTAGGAGAACGACAGGATTTTGTTATCTACATACTCACCGTCTTGAAAGAAAGTTAAACCTTCGAGGAGGGTTAGCACAAAGGATTTATCTTAGCTATAACCAAGAAATTTCTGACTATGAGGAATTTAAGACATTACAATTACGTACAGAAAATACAAATCTTACCTGAAGATCTTTTGAGAATAAACGTTAACCTTAACCTAAGAGTAAGGAGGTAAAAGAATTAGGCTAAAGATTCTTTCAGCCCTAACTTTCTCCACACAACAGAGAAGATACTGAAAAAGCAAAGTAAATGTGAGACGATGAAAAAAGGTAACAATAAACTACATGATTTTTCCACAAACCATCTGGATTCAGGAACTTCGTCTCCTACAGCCTTTGTGCCTTGTTCTAACATATCACACAGGACTCTACACAGAGCGCAGGGGTAATGCATACTGCCTGACTGACTGGTTCTTGTGAAGGATACTCTTGTTTGGGCTTTACTTTATCTTTCAGAACCAAATTAGATGGTTTATCTTGTTCCTTCTCATACTCCTTGAAATCACTCTTGGTGTATTTCCCACCTATTTATTAAAAAAAGAACAAAAGAATTTAGTTAAGAAAAATATCTAATTAATCAAGAACAGTATTTTATAAGAGGTGTAATATAAGAGCTATTTTATAAGTGACATATATATCCGGGGATAGAAAAAGGCTGAGAAGAGAACAAAAGAATCATAGTAATGCATTCTCCATTATTATTTTAACTGAAATAGATATCCATTTTGTTAGGTAGCTATATGCTGCCACCTAACGATATACATGAATATTACAACCCGACTTTCAAATCCCAAATTACACAGTGAATCCATTCACTGGAAAATAATGCAGTGTTGAAGCAGAGCCACTAAGTCCATGAGAACATTAGGCTCAAGGGAAATTGAGGGCCTGGGACCTGAGTCTGAGATCTGAGAGGCTTATAAGTTTGGAAGAAGTGAGGCTTCAACGACCTGTGATCTGTCAAAAAAGACACTGCCCAAAATCTCAATAGAGCACCAAGCAGAGAGGGGAGCAGGATGCGTGCAGAAGCTCACTAAAGGGAGGAGGATGCATGCAGAAGCTCACTGAAGGGAGGAGGATGCG
>NC_060274.1:16980643-17069764 GCF_021613505.1 Equus quagga | reverse complement strand
CAGAAGCTCACTGAAGGGAGGAGGATGCGTGCAGAAGCTCACTAAAGAGACGTGAGAGGCGAGGGCTGTGAGAGCACCAAAGATAAACTGTCTCTACTCTGAAATTCTGGCTTAAGAGCACCTTTATTCCTCCTAAGTGCCAAAAATGAAATCAACAATCCCTTCAGAAAAATAGGACCTACTGTTATACCTAGCTAGCCTCCAATGGCAGGGCCAGGAAAGGAGAGAGCACTCACGTGCCCTCTCTACTCTCAAGCCTGGTCTCCGACCAGATGAGGACTCAGTTCCTATCCACGTCCCCGGACCTGCTGACTGACCCGCCTTTCCTCTCCCCTCAGCTGCCACGAGGAAATGCTTCTAGCGGGAAGAGTCCAAGACTGAATGCACAAGTAAAGCAAACCGGAGGGACACAGAGAGGAGCTGTGCTTTTGTTTTAGTTGCAGCATGAATGTCATTTATTCACTGAAATTAGCATTATGACAGAGAGGTGTTTCGATTGTGAATCCTAGAGACATCTTGTCATCGGGGCCTTCAAAGAAAGAAGAAAACAGGAATAAAAAAGGGGGCAAGCATCAAAGATGAGAAGAATCTACTTGGCAATACCAGAGGCTCTGGGAACAAAAATGGCCAATAGACAATGTTTCATATAAATGTGAAATAGCCTACTGTAAGAGTTAAAATACTTTTAACTGTAACAAACAGACATCATTCCATCACAAAAAAAATATTTGCCATGTGCTTGCCATTAGGAGTCTCTCTAGGGATGAGGGAGTTACGGTATGACAGAAAGAACAATGGATTAAAGTGAGAAGTTCTGGATTCAAATCCTGGCTCTAGTGGAAAATCCCAGGTAAGACATTTCATTTCTCTGAAAGTCACTGTCTTCATTTATGAACTGAAAATAATAGCAAGATTTCACAGAGCTGCTGGAATCATTAAATAAGGCTATAAGGGAAAGTACTTAGCACTATGAACGGTACACAGCACATATTCAATTTACTAAACATGAATCCATAATATATAAAATAATCTCAAAATTAACTGAGATTAAAAACAAACTATTTACATCTGAAAGCCATATAATGTTATAATCCAATGTTACTGCAATAAAAAAAACTATATGTTTATGATGGCATATGTGAAACTGAAGCATATCTCCTGTGTGACACTTTATTTTAGAAGAAAACATGAAGAAATTCACTTAAAAGTCATCTTGTAGATAAACTACATTGAAACTGCTTAGGAAGGCAGTATCATTTCTTCAGTAAGTAGACGGCTTAGGAAGACAGAACCCAGAGGGAAAAAAAAACTAGATTTAGGGCCTGTTTAAATCATCAGTTTATGTGACCCTGGGAAAATCAGTTCATAAGATTATGTGTCAAGTTCCTTCCCTGTAATGAGGAATTAAAATAGTGTCTGTTTCACATATAACCCAAATGCTAACACTAAGTTAGCTCTCTAGGAGAGCCCCACACAACTGCTTGGCAGGACTACAGGACCAGAACTGCGCTGCACTAAGCCAGCAGCTCGTCTGTAGTCCCTGAATATACTTCTTTGATTGTTTCATTCCCACAGTTGCAATTATCACATGTGGAAAAAAAAGAAAGAGTTCATAAAATTCATGGGAAATAAAGAAAAGTGGTATATAAAAAGAAAGTAATCCTAGAATTGCTAGCAAAATTTAGCATCACATGGTGAATAACTGCCAAAGTGAAACTTTTTAAAAACACTGTAGCAAAAATCAAAACCCCTATTATTTCAATCAGCATACCACAGATTCAACCTTAGTTTTGGCATGCCACTACCAGGGATTTATGTGATGCATACATATACATATGTGGGAAATGTCGTATGTACAGGGATAATCCACAGAAGAATAAATGATTAGAAACTCAACTGTGCATTAATAGGACTGGTTCAGTAAATTATGATACATACGTTCAACAGAACACTGTGCAGCCACTGAAAAGAATAAACTGTCATTTTATATACTAATATGAACTATCTCTTAGAAACATCATTAAACAAAAAAGACAAACAGAAACGGTATGTGGAGACTGCATCCAGTTGTGCTTTCTTTTTCCAAAGGAGAAAACAACATATATACAGAAAATATATACGGGAAAAAAACATGAAATGAAAGGAAATTCTAAAGATAAAACAAATACATACGTATGTATATTCAAACAATGTAGGTGGAAGTCATAAAAGAAACAGGTGACAGTGGTTACCTCTGAGTAGGGGAATTGGGTAGACGAGGGGCAGGAGTGGAAGGGACACTTTCTTCCACCACCTTTTCATGGACCTTTCAAACCTGTACAATACGACAACTAAAACAAACTTTCAAAAAAAGTTTGCTAAGAGTTTCCCATCTAGAAGAACCAAACCACCACAAACCTTATAATAATGACTTTGGACACATGTCATGTCTGCAGAGGGTAATTCTAAGTAATTTATAACACAGTCAAACATACAAAATATATTCATCATCAGTTTAAAATACACATATACACACTCACACACCCACCCCTCTATCTTATATTCTAGGTGGCAGCTACGTAAAACCAGAAATGGCAGGAATGACATCAATGAACATTTCTCCTAATTAACAACACTAGGTCAAAGGAGATACACACACACACACACAAGCATGCAAAGCAGAACAGAAACAAAGGAAGATGAACCAACATACCTTTTCCTTTCCACTTAACCTTTGCAACAGACTGGCTAAAATCCACATGTATTCTTCTGTCATCTATAAGTACGTTGTCCATTTTGAAGAATGCTTTCTCACAATCTTCTTCCTGACAGTAATTATAAAAACTCAAGCATAAATCTTTATGTAAAAGATTACTGCAGCTAGAATAAATACTGAAAATACAAAAAGTTTATCGTTACTAAACTATTATTTGTATGCTTATTATGCACCAAATGCTGTTAAATGTTTTGCATCTATTACCTTAATTAACTCTGATACCCTATGAGGTACTATCTATTATTGTCTCCATTTTCTCAAAGAGAAAACAGAAGTTGGAAAGGTACAGAAGTTGCCAAGGGTCCCGCAGGTGGCAAGGATGAGGGCCAGGATTCGAACTAAGCCAGTCTGATAGCAGTGGACGTAGATACACTTATCAATCATCCTGTACAAGTCCACAGTCCCTTTTACTCAAGACTCAAAAATATCCTGAAAATTCAAAGTTGTCTTTATAAGTTTGGTGTTAAAATCCATTTGACAGCAAAACCTGACCTAATGGGAGGCTACGGCCTTAATCTGCTCACCTAGTATGAATATTCATTTGTTTCACTGCAGAAATATTTTTGTGACTGATTATGGAACCCTGACCCAGAGGAGTATTACATAATCCACAGGTATTTATATATATGTATACACACACACACACAGTATTACCTTTCTAAATTCTGAAAAAGCCTGAATTTGGAAGCACAGCTATTCCCAAGGGTTTTGAATAAGAGATTGCAGGACTGTGATACCAACGTCTGTGCTGTGTAAGGATTTTTCCTGTCAGCAACTTCACAAACCCTGTCTCTCCATTGCTGACACCTGAAGACTAGAAGTGACAGATTTCAATCCAGCACTGATAAATTTTCTCTTATATTCCTACAAACTTAATCTTTAGTCTGCTCACTACTCACTAAAGACCATTCAAAGAGAAACAGATAAAAGAACTAGTTATAATCTTATTTATTTACCATGTATGTCAAGAATTAAATGAATTATAGACTCCATGAAGATATAGACAAAGCTTTATTCATCCTTTTATCTACATCATTTAGAACATCATCTGGCGCATGGTAGGCAATTAACATTACATTTGATGAATCTGAGTGATTACACTTGGGCAGGCATAATTCTATCACTGTGCCGTTTCCCCAAAGAAAAAGTTCCCAGATACTTTACACATATGTAGACACCTGATTTATGACAAAGGTGGCACTTCAGGACTGTACAGATAGGACAACTTTTTAGTAAACTGTGTTGGGTCACCTGGCTATCCAACATAAGAAAAATGAAATTTAACATGATACACATAACACACAAAAATGAAATTACAGATCTACAAGGGAAAGATAATTTCATAACAAAGCTTCTAAAGATAACACAGGAGAATATTTTCATGACTTTGCCATAAGCAAAGATTTTTTTTTTCTTTTTTGAGGAAGATTAACCCTGAGCTAACATCTTCCGCCAATCTTCCTCTTTTTGCTGAGGAAGACTGGCCCTGAGCTAACATTCATGCTCATCTTCCTCTACTTTTTATGTGGGAGGCCTATAACAGTGTGGCTTGACAAGTGGTGTGTAGGTCCACATCTGGGATCCGAACTGGCAAATCCCGGGCCGCCGAAGCAGAATGGGCGAACTTAACCCCTGCACCACTGGGCCAGCCCCCGGCAAAGATTTTTCAAACAGACGATAATAAGGAAGGAAAATACTGACAAACTGAACTAAAAATGAGAAATTTCTGCTTATCAAAGACATCATTAAAACAAGGGAAAAGGCAATACACAAAGGAGAAGATAGATGCAACATATATAATCAAAAAAGAGCTTGTATCCAGAAAATGTAAAGAATTCTTAGAAGTCAATAAAAAGGCAGCCAATCAAAAAGTGCACAAGTCTTGAACAGTTACACATAAAAAATGGACATTCAAATGGCAATAAACATATGAAAAGGGGCTCAACCAGGGAAATGCAAAATAAAACCACAATAAGATACCACTATGCGCCCATGAGAATGAATAAAATGTAAAAGACTGGTAGAGTTCATAGAGATATGAAATAACAGGGATTCCATTCCACACACTGCTAGTGGAAGTAAAAATTGGTATAACCACTTTGGTAAAGTTATTGGAATTATCTTCTAAAGCTACACCTACCCTATAACACATAAAATCATTCCGGATATATACCCAACAGAAACGCATACGTATGTACACCAAAGGACATGACCGAAATGATTCACAGTAGAACCATTCACAATAGCCAAAAACTGGGAAAGGATCCAAGCGGCCATCAACAGCAGAATGGAAATCTAAATTGTTTTACATACACACAGTGAAATACATGTCAATGAAAATTTACATACACACAATGAAATACCGTATGTCACTGAAAATTAACAAAAAAGTTAACAAGTCACCTGTAGTAACATCTATACATCTTATAAATATAGCACTGAGCAAAAGAAGCTAGATGAAAAAAAACACACTGTGTTTACATTTACATCAAGTTTAAAATGAGACAAAACTAATCTGTAATGTCACAAGTAGTGGTGATGGGGAAATTATTGGAAGGGGATACAGGGAGGACCTCTGGGATTCTAGTAATTTTTTCTTCTATTAATATTTTATTTCTTGACCTGGGTGGTGATTTACATGAGTGTATTAACTGTGATAATTCTTCAAGCTGTTCACTCAGGAGCTATACATTTTCTTTATGTATTTTATTCTTCAGTTTTAAAAAAATTTTGGATCAGATTATCCAAAGCATAGATATGCAAAACATGCAAAACTTGCCTAACATGCAAAAAATACAGACTCAGTGATGAACACTTACAAAGAGGCTACCACCCACGAGAATTATAAAGTGGACTAAGGTAGCTTAATGATTTTCAAGAAAAGAGAAAAGCTTCAAAAGATCCACCTAAAAATCACTGAATCATGATAAAGAAGCCATAGATTCCAGAACCACCCTATGCTCTGAAGTTGAACTGAACTACATATTCATGGCAAATGGTATACCTGCAGAAGTCTGAGAAACACGGGCAGTCATAGTCTATATGCTATAAACAAGATGAAATTGTACCTGTGAGCAAATGAACTACATATCCTGTAGTGTCAATGATGGAATGACACTGTCGAGTCTACAAAAAGTATTCATAGCAAACTAAAGGTAAAGATCTCCTTTTTGCTAGCACCAATGTACCTTGTAAATATCATTTCTGGTACACCTGACCCGGTGTCCAGGTACAATGTGATATGTGTATGTCTTCCTCAACCCTCCATTATTCATCTTGTATCCCTAGGACTTATCACAGTGTCTGAAATATAGAAGGTGTCTGATAAATGCTTCAGAACAACCATAACTCAGAATGAGCCACTACTGAATACATATAAGTCCAAAGCTGCATGATGAAACAGCACAGCCCAGCATAGCGGCTAAAAGAAATGGGAACAGAATCAGACATGTCTAAGCTCAAATCCCAGCCGGGAGACTCACTAGACGCATAGTTTAAACAGGACACATCACCACTATGTGCCTCAGTCCACTTATCTGGAACAGGAGGACAGTCCCTCTCTCAGAGCTGCGAGGATTAAATGCAGGTCGACTAACCTAACACCTGGCTTAAAGAAAGCTATCTGAGTAACATAAACTATCATTATTATCATAGATCTAGAAGGTACCATCTAATCCAATACTCAAGTTTTATTTATAAGGTAACGCCTAGAAAGAACAGTTCTAAATAAACTACTAAATATCACCTAACGGCTGGTCAGTGACAGAGCTTGGATTATCATCTAGATCTTACTCCAGTCCAGTTCTCTCTATTACTCAGTTATATTCCTACCTAAAAACACTGAAAAATCATTTCTAGAACTTGAGGGACCTTACCTAAAACTTTAAAGTTTTAAAGATACATTCGTGCAGATGGCATTTGAATCTAAAGTAAAGGTATGTATATTAACATTAACAGGTGTTGAATTTATCCTATTTGAATATAACAGCTATTTTTCTTGGGTGCCTAAAGAAAGGGCAAACTAATTTTCTAATCTTAGAGACTAGAAAACGTTCTATAATTTTTCACATTTTAATACCATACAAGAACAAAATAAATATCAAACTTAATACATCTATATTATGACCTACCTTTTCAAATTCAATAAAAGCATAACAGAGGGATTCTCCTGTCTTCCAATCCCGGATAACTTCACAACTGAAAGAAAGTTTGGAAAAAAGTGACTTTAAAGAAAAAGCATTCACTCTCACTCTTCACAAGCGAAGAAGAGAATAAGGCAGTTATTAAAAGGCAAAGTTAAACTCACGGAACTATATTTCTCCAAATTTCTTCAATGACAATTCTTTTTTAAAACTAGTCCACAATCTAGTAATTCAATTTTTCTAGATTCTACTCTCAATCTTCTATCTTGGCCTACAATCCTAAATTCCCAAAGTACTGAAGGAAGAATAAGATAAAATGTTTAATTTTCTTTTTGCAAAAGTAAACTACTGCTAAAAAATGTCTTAATCATAATTTCTACCCCAAATATAGATGAATTATACAATATCTAATGTTACTGTGGAATAATGTATACATATTCGTACATATATACATGTTTATTAAGTTTATGCTTTGGAGTTTTTGAATTTTAATATAAACCAAGCTCAAATTTGACCCCATTAAGAATATCTATTATACAGAACTAGTCTATCTTAAGAACCAAGTGAAAAAGCCAATACGGTGGAGCTGAAAGCCCTTGCCTGTCCCTTTCCTCATGTATCATGAGCCTCATTTTAAAAACATGAAATGCAACAGGGAAACAAAACATTGTACAAGAAAAGCAATCACATTATAACACATGATTCAGTTGTTACAATATTTACATCTACATTAAAATGTAAATATTAAACAACGATCTAACCAAAATTATGACACAACCAAAGCAACAGGAGGGGAGAATGAAGAGAGGAGGATAGTAATAAAGGTAAACCCTTGACTTCCTTAGCAGGAAGTCAGTATAAAATGTCTAAAATTCAAAAATAAAAAACAGTATAGAAGTGTTTTTTATAAAAATGATCTAACATAAGTGGGTGGAGTAAGAAAGTTGGGTAGCCATTTACAGAAAGATATTTCTTTCAATAGGAATAACAAAGAATGGCTTCATCGGGGGCTGGTCCCGTGGCCGAGTGGTCCCACATGCCACAACTAGAAGGACTCACAACTAAGAATATACAACTATGTACCGGGGGGCTTTGGGGAGAAAAAGGAAAAAAATAAAATCTTTAAAAAAGAAAAAAGAAAAACAAACAACCAAAAAAAAAAAGAATGGCTTCGTGGGAAAAAAACATGAAGTAAAAGGAAATTCTAAACATAAAATAATACTTTTTAATCAATTACAAAATATTCCCCTTTCTCACAGAAATACTAGCTTCTTAAACTTTTGTATTAATAATGCAGGAGAAATTAGCCAAAAGAAAAATTCTGGAAAATTTAGAGTCAAAATTAAATTAATACAGATTGCTGGTAATTCTAGGGAGAACTTAAATGAGATAAATATCTTAAACATTACAGAAGGTTCCTGAGTACACCACAGAACGAGACAAATGCCCCATCACTGCCTGTTTCAGAGTGACGACGTTCGTGTCGGGAGCGGGAGAACCATTCAATTGTATGTAAGTATGTGTGTCTGTGTATATATTGTAATTCACCAAGAAAAAGTTCACAGACTCACCAAAAATTTGTCATTAGAAAACCACCAATACCGAGTTTTTTCTGAATTGTTCACTAATTCTAGAAATTACCTTCTTATTGGCCCAAATCTTGAGAAGATTATCTCCAGATCCTCATCTGTGGTCACTGGATTCAATTTACACACAAACAGCACATTTTCTGGAGGTTTAATATCTGCATCAGGTAGATCTCCAACCTAAATTATAAACAAACCAGAATATAAATCAATTCCTTTAGTTTCCATTATAAATGCCCCATCCAACCCATAACGCTGATTTCCCTAAAATATCTAAATTTCTATTATAAACTACAGCCTCAGGAAAAGAAATGAGATTTCAAAATTTGCCACCACATTGTTCCTGGCAATAACAATATTCATAGTTAATATTTACCTGACTCCTACTGTGTGTGAACACCATGCTTTACACTTCATATACATTACTGTCAATTCTTAAAATAAATCTGCAATTTCTGTTTTAAAGATGAGTAAAGTGAATTCAAAAAGCTCAAATAACTAACTTGCCCAAGGCCACACAGTAGTAAACAACAGAGGTGGGATTGGAAACTGGCTTCAAAGCCCCAATTTTATCACCAATTTTTCATTTTTCAAGTATCTGATATATTAAAAAAAGAATTTATGTAAAATCCATCTAAGTTATGAAGCATGAAAATAAAAAACACCCACGATGTCACCAATTGGCTTAAGAACTAAAATGTCCCCTCATCCCACTATCCCTCTGTCTCTCTCACCAGAAATAACAAATATCCTACCTTTGGGCTTTCCTTTTTAGCCATTTCCTTCCATATCTTTAGAGTGTTACCACATAGATGTGCATCCCTAAGCAATATATTGTTTAGTTCTGCTTGTTTGTAAACTTTTGAAAAATATTATCATACTGAATGTAGTCTTCTGTGATTTGTAACACCCAATTCTTTGCACATTATTATTCAATACGGAAAAGCAACAGTTCCTGCATAATGTTTCCAGCTTTTTACTCTATCATCTACTTCAGCCAAACTGAAGTAAACTTCACAGTCAACTAGTGCGCCGAGTAAAGCACACAGCTTCCTACTAAAGAACTAGCGACAGTGAGAGAAAACCACGATGACGGTACTGGTGTCACTGTGGGAAAACTTTATATCCCATGGGCCTTTAGAGGTGGAAACAATATTCCTTTACACTTGTGTTCGAAAACTCTCAGAAATGATTTCTGGTAAGATTATCATACAAAGTATCTCCTCTTGGATAAACACACTGGGAAAAAAAAAAAGAAATCTTGAAAATCAGAAATATTAAGAAGCAACAGTGCCATTAAGAGCTGCTCAGTGTTTCTGAAGCCTATCAAAAGACAATAACCTATGTCCAATAAGCAATATTACAACACATAGGGAAAGACCAAATCAGTAAAAATCCCTAAAAGCACCTACAATGGTAGAAACACCGCATCTAAAGGAAGCACAAATGAGAAAAAAAGTTAACGAGTTAAAAAAGAACTTGCTATACTACTTGTCAAAGATAACCTTAAAGTACTACAGGGAAAGTTAAAATACTCCTAACTGCTATAAGGTTCAAAACACTAGTTGATAATGCAAAACACAAGTTGAATTATCATTATATTACACAGAAATAAAGCAAAAGAAATGGATGTTCTTAGAAAACAGAAGATGAAACCTGTTAATAGTGAGAATCCAAAGGACACAGGATCACCTATTAGAATGGCTAAAATCCAAAACGCTGACACCACCAAATGCTGACAAGGATGAAGAACAACAGGAACTCATTCATTGCTGGTGGGAATGCAAAATGTTGGAAGACAATTTGGTAGTTTCTTACAAAGCCAAACCATACAATCCAGCAACTGTACTCCTAGGCATTTTGCTCAAATAAGTTAAAAACCTATGTCCACACAAAAATCTATACACAAATGTTTACGGCAACTTTATTCATACTTGTCAAAACTTGGAAGCAACCAAGATTCTTTTTAATAGGTGAATGGACAAACTGTGGTACATCTGTACAATGGAATATTATTTAGCAATCAAAAGAAATGAGCTATCAAGCCACAAAAAGACAAGGAGGAACATTAAATGCATATTGTTAAGTGAAAGAAACCAATGTTGAAAGGCTACATACTGTATGATTCCAACCAAATGACACTCTGGAAAAGGTAAAACTATACAGACAACTAAAAAAGATCAGTGGTTGCCAGGGGTTAGGGGAGGGAGGGTATTACGGACAGGTGGAGCACAGAAGATTTTGGGAGCAGTGAAACTATTCTACATGATACTGTAATGGTGGATACATGGCATTTGTCAAAATCCACAGAAAGAACACCACAAAGAGTGAATACTAATGTAAATTATGAACTTCAGTTAATAATAATGTATCCATATTGGCTCATCAATTGGAAACAATGTACCACACTAATGCAAGATGTTAATTAAAAAGAGAAAGTGTCGTGGAGGGGGCAGGAGGCACACAGGAACTCTGTACTTCCCGTTCAATTTTGCTGTAAACCTAAAACTGCTCTTAAAAAAGAGTCTACTTATGGGGGCTGGCCCCGTGGCGGAGTGGTTAAGTTCGCGCGCTCCGCTGCAGGAGGCCCAGTGTTTCGTTAGTTCGACTCCTGGGCGTGGACATGGCACTGCTCATCAGACCACGCTGAGGCAGCGTCCCACATGCCACAACTAGAAGAACCCACAACGAAGAATACACAACTATGTACCGGGGGGCTTTGGGGAGAAAAAGGAAAAAATAAAATCTTAAAAAAAAAAAAAAAAAAGAGTCTACTTATGGGGCTGGCCCCATGGCCGAGTGGTTAAGTTCACGCACTCCGCTGCAGGCGGCCCAGTATTTCGTTGGTTCGAATCCTGGGCGCAGACATGGCACTGCTCATCAAACCACGCTGAGGCAGCATCCCACATGCCACAACTAGAAGGGCCCACAATGAACAGTATACAACTATGTACCGGGGGCCTTTGGGGAGAAAAAGGAAAAAAAAATAGTCTACTTATTAAAAACAAAACAAAAACGGAATCCATGAGTCCATAGTGATGATGAATCACTAAGTAGAGAATAAAGGAAGGCTCTTCCTTACAAGAACGCAGGCTGAGAAGTGTGGGAGGAGTGGTAGAGTTGGAAAATCACCATCTTGCAGGCATCAGAGTCAAGATTGGTTCCAAAAGAACCATGAACAGCTGAGAAATCTAGAGGGACGGTCTGATAAGGAATAAAATATCTGAAAGGTCTCAAAGTGTCTTGCTACAGATTGCTTATTAGTTGCAAGGGGATAACAGAAAGTAGGCAATGGAGACACCAGGCAGTGGATTACCTTGACCAAGTGACCAAAACAACCACTTTTTAATGTGGGGCAGCTGGCTATTGTATACCTCCAGATGTGACATCTGAGGAGGATGCATCAGTGATGTAGTATTCCAGCTGTGGGTGCATAACCTGAATCCACTCACGAGGCAACAGTAGATAAGCCTAAACTGAAGAACATTCTATAGAATAAATGACCTGTATTCCACAAAAACGTTAATGTCACGAAAAATAGAGACAGGTTAAGGAATTCTCCCAGATCAAAGAGACTAGAGAAACATGACAAATAAACGCAAAGGCAATCAATCAAGAGCTAGGTTCTAGACTGGGGGGGGGGGCTATAAAAGATATTGAAATAACTAGCAAAATTGGAATATGGATGTAATTTCCATCAGTTTTAGATTTCCTGTTTTGGTAACTGTACTGTGACTACGTATAGTAATACTGTTGCTCTAGGAAATGCACCCTGATCTAAGAGGCAAAGAAGAAAGATGTCTGCAACTTAATTTCAAACGGTCCAGAGAACACGTGTGTGCATGTGCACGTATAATCAGAGACAGAGAGAGGGGAAGAGAAGAGAAGGAGAGGTGAGAGGGAGGAGAGAGAAAGAGAGAAAGAGAGAGCGACTGATGAAGCAGATGTGGCAAAACGTTAAAAACTGGTGAATCTAGGTAAAAGGTATATAGAAGTTCTCTGCACTATTTTGTAATTTTTCCATAAATTTTTTTATTATCAGAAAGTAAACAGTTTAAAGAACAAGTTAATCCATTTTCCTCTGGCATAAACTCCCTGTGCTTTTGCTGTTGGAAATTCTGGTGATAATCTAATGTTCCTTCCCTACTAAGTCGTTTACTTGTTCTCTTTTAAGTGCAGTAACTTTCTTAGAATGTGTCTTGGTGTTGGTTGTTTTGCATCAATATTGTCAGATACACAGTGTGCTCATTAAAAGGCGCATTTTCATTTTTTTTTAATTCAGTAAAGTTTTCTGAAACTATAGTTTTTAATATTTGTTCCTTCAGACTGGTGATACTAACATAAATTTTAAAACAGACCAGGGATCTGAAAGCTCTACTATACAAAATAATTATAATAATAAAAACTTGATTATTATCCATCCAAATATTTATTGACGGTGTACTATGTGAAAGGTATACTCATTCCACAAAGAAAAGAAATGGAAAAAATGCTTAGTAGGTCAAGTAATAATCTACTGAATAACTGCTCCCCAAATGGCTTTATATCGTTAGTAATACAGAGGATGAGTGCTCAATTTCTACCCAGGTTTATTTTATCCTGTAACTACTATTCTGCTCTTTAATTTCAATACTTGAGTTGTACAAAGAATTATTCTTTAATATACATAAAATTCAGTCCAAGAAACATGCTTTAAAAATGAAACAAAAATAAACAATCAAAATCAAATTAACATTTGTAACTTGGATATCCACTTCCCATTTCTAAAAAAAGGCACTTGGCACTATATTGATAATGGAATCAAATTTGTTTACTTTCATGTATTATGTCATACAAAATTTAATCCAGAAAAGAACCCTCAGCTAAATTTTTAACATTTTAAGACTACTAAAAAGCCAGAAATAGATAAACTCACAATAAGTATGTACTAAATATATCGCTGAACAACTATGTGAACAAAGATAATTATCTTACCATTTCTAGTAGAATAGCTTGAGTTTTGGCCTCTTTTTCTGCCTTTATTTCTTCTACTTCTTCAGCTGATCTTCCTTTGAAATCATCGATTTCTTCATCTGCTCCTATTCGACCACTCTGTAAGGCAGAAGTTCACTCACATATATATACATACACGTATTTAAAGAACAGAAAAATCTGAGAAACATGGGAGACACATTATGCTTTATTCTTTGTTCCACCAAAATGTGTTTGAACACAAGTCACAAATGTGAAACAAACTTACAAACCTCTAAAAATCGATTTAAATTAATTCAATAATATTAGCCAGATTAGGTTTCTAATTTATTGTTAAATCAAAATAAACGTTTATAAACAAACTATCTGGTATTCAACTAAATGCTGAATGCAGAAGATAAATAATCTTAGAAATTAAGCACCAGATCCCAACTATAAAGATAAATTCAGCTTTGAGGAAGCCTCATAAGCAGAAATTTATATCTTAAAATATCTGATGGAAAAGTCTGCATTATTCCACAGAAATTACTGGACTCCCGAGTACCCCCAGTTGAAAAGTTCCCTCACAAGATGTCAATTTAATTTAGCCTTAAAGCTAGACTCCCATCTAGAGTCAGAAGATAAGAAAAACATTTTCCCAAGGTGTTCATTTAAGCTTCCAGAGGTAAGGCCGTTTCGGTGGAACCAAAACTGAAGAAAGCCTATTAGGAAAATAAAAAGATAGCTAGAAAAATAAGTATCTCCAGGGAAGAGAGAAAGAACTCTAAACTGTCCTCATATAATTGATCAACTGAAATATGCATGTACATTCAATCACCAGAGGACTCTACTTACATCTAGTTGTTCCCTTGTAGGTTCTGGTGATCGATCAGGAATTAATAAATCAGGAGGATCATCAAATGGATCATCTAAAATCACTGTATGATTTATCCTAACAAAATAAATCCAAGTCAAATGTTACATTTATGTTATTTCAGAATTCATGTTTTACTTTTTATAAAGATTATAACAAGTGTCTTAAGTATCTCTAATGCCAAAAAAAATAAGCTGTTAAATTTTATAGCACAAAGATATTACTAGAGCATACTTTCACAATTAGTGTTACTGTTTTTCATTGTTTGATATTATACTTATTACTCTGCATTACTCTAAGATGTAAAATAGGGGCTGGCCCGGTGGCGCAGCAGTGAAGTTCGCACGTTCCGCTTCTCGGCGGCCCGGGTTTCACCGGTTTGGATCCTGGGTGCAGACATGGCACCACTTGGCAAGCCATGCTGTGGTAGGCGTCCCATGTATAAAGTAGAGAAAGATGGGGATGGATGTTAGCTCAGGGCCAGTCTTCCTCAGCAAAAAGAGGAGGATTAGCAGTAGTTAGCTCAGGGCTAATCTTACTCAAAAAATAAATAAATAAATAAGATGTAAAATATATATGTCTAAATCTTAGTACTTTTGCCACATTTCTTAATCTCCACTTTTTAAAAGAACTAAATTAAAGGATTAATAATTCTTCCCAACATATGCAGTAACAAATGGTTAGCATTGGTGTAAAAATACAAAAGTTCTTTTTTTAATCATAAGGATTCTTCTAATCTTGTATTACTTCACATTTTGGAATCATCCAAAAACCAATTCTACTCGTGCTATCACCACTACATGTCAAACATCACCGTATTAAAAGATTCTAGTACATTCAGATAGTAAATTGGAACCATACCTGATATCCTGATATGGTACAAAGTCCTTGTCAACAAAGGTCTCATTAATTTTCTTAATTATATCCATGCCTTCTGTCACCTCACCAAAAACTGTATGAACACCGTCAAGGTAATCTAGATTATCTCCTGTGGTGATAAGAAACTATATAGAAAGGTACAGAATAAACACAAATATATATACATACATATATATAATTCATACTGCAATCAGTTACAGAGTGACAAAAACACACAAAAGAAAGACTCTACCTTAACTGCATGGATTCTTACCCACTTGTTACTGGCACTAAGTAAAATGTACAAAGCTTATACATAAAACATCAACACATACACAGATGCTCCCCTGACTGTTTAAAATATTAGACAAGCCAAGGTTCAGTTTCTTCACATGTAAACTGTGAGAAAAAAACACAACTACCCCAAATGGGGTTTTAGAGAGGATTAAACAAGGCAATGACTGAAAGACACTGCACGTGGCCTGTTCTGAAATAAGTCATAAACACAGAAAGCAAATGGGCTACAACGTGAGCAGTGACAATCCATGGATGGCTGTAATGTTTTCTTCTTCATACTTTTGTGTATTTTTCAAATTCTTCACATAGACATGACTTACATTTAAGAGAACAAATTAATTTTTCTATATAGAAAAAACTGTGTAATTTTCTTCTTCTAACCAATATTTTTGACTGAAATTCTCTTACTGTATAGTTTAAAAAGATAACTTTATCGTATCCTTCCAGTCCTTCATTTCAAAGCAAAATATCTTCTCACTCATTTCCTAACCTGAGATCCATGCTGATCACTGCCATTGTTCACCATGGACACAGTGCCTTTCTTCTTATGCTTAATTCTTGGCACTTTTTCTGCCTCGAAAAAGCTTGCTTGATCACCATACAGTTGACTGAAAATACAAATAAGGTTATAAAATATAAGTACTCTCAACATGAAATATAGAAGTTCTAGTAATATAAAGGGTTACCATTTCTTTATAGAAATGCTGCTATGATTCAAAATATTCCTCTTTTTTTGCTACAGACATTTAAGGAACTTGGAAAAAATCTATATTTGAAACATATTTTAACATGCAGATTGAAATATGGTAGTTAACATCATTAAGAGGCAATTCTATTTTACTCCTTTAAAAATAAAAGAACTGGGGCCAGCCCCGTGGCCGAGTGGTTGAGTTCGCGCACTCTGCTGGGGAGGCGCGGGGTTTCGCCGGTTGGGATCCTGGGCTCGGACATGGCACCACTCATCAAGTCATGGTGAGGTGGCATCCCACATGCCACAACTAGAAGGATCCACGACTGAGAATATATAACTATGTACCGGGGGGCTTTGGAGAGAAAAAGGAAATAAATTTAAAAATCTAAAAAAAAAAAAATTTAAAAACTTACCCAAAAACAGACTCTCCTCCACGGCCAGTCCCTGTAGGATCACCCGTTTGTATGATAAAATCCCTCTATAATATATAAGATACTTTGTTAATTCAGAATTGTGGCAGATGATTCCAATAACAAAGAAAAAGACTAACATCCACCAACTCACCTGTACATTGTGAATAAGGCAATAATTGTAATATTTTATTTTGCACAACTTCAGGAAATTCAAGCAGGCTGAAAGAAAGTAAATGCTAAATTTATCACAGTAGTTCATGAATATATTTTTAAGCAAGTAAAAGCAGTTAGTATAATTAATTTCTAAATTACCATACAAAAACTCCCCAAAATGGTCAAATGTCCAAAGCCATAAAGAAAAAGAAAAAAAAGGTAGTGAGCCTAGAAAAAGGCAATAAAGTTTAAATTATCTTTTTATTCTCTTTTTCTTAGGATTTCTTGGGCCTCTGAGCTAACGCAGCAAACTGACACTTATCTGGGATAAACAATCATTTACTGATGGATTGATTTTGTAGGAGACAAAAAAGAAAAAGAGGATACCATAATGGGAAAGGATCTAGCAGAGTATCTGAAAATGAGTACAGATTCTATTAATTAGGGAAAACCAAATATCTGTGACGATTGTTTTTTTTAATGATTAAATAGCACTTCACAAAAATCCATAAACTCACCATGTACCAGCTTTCTCACATAAATTCACTTACACACCCAATAAACAATGACTATCTTCTAGGTACTTGGCACTGCTGTCACAAATGCCATTAAACCATAGTCCCTTCCCTCAACAAGTCGATAATATACGTGTGGAGAGACATGCTAACCAGTTCTCAAGGCACCAAAATAGAAACCAGACAGACAGAAAGATACATGGGGCTGCCCCTGCCCTCAAGGAGCTCACACCAAACTAGGGTCCTCACCCTGAACACAAAGAGTTAGGGTACTGGGCATGACACCTTTGTGCCACTTAAATAAACCCCCTCAAGAGTTGAAAAAAGAGATTGTTTCTGGCTGGGGAAATTAGAAAACCCTGTGGAGGCTTAAGGTGAGCATTAAAAGAGTTGGAGTGGCAGAGAGTAGAGAGCGAACGTCTCAAGCTAGGAGGACATTATGAAAAAGTTCGGAAGTGGGAATTTAAATGCTTCTGGAGAGGTCCAAAAGACCAGGCTAAGTTGTGTAATACTCCAGTACTACAGAGGAACACTACAGAGGAATAGAGGATACAAAGGCTGGAGAGGTAAGATGGCCCCAAGCTAGGAGAGGGTCTTCAATACCAGGCTTTCGAGAATTTTTCTAGAAAAATGTATTTGTGGGCTTAAAGTTAAACATACAGGAGTAGTCTTTTAACTAGAAGGATCTAAGCAATGATCATCAATGGTCGCCGAACTCTTTAGGTGAAAAGCTAATGGGAACACTATAACAGATACATCAGGTAGACAAGCCTGAACCCACCAGTAACTTTAATGTCACAAAAAGATCCAACCAGACACCAAGTGCCTCCTGAATGTGATGCAGTTGAAAGTACAAACGACCTCAGATGAAATACTCTTGTCAAAAACATTAAACCTGAACCTGATCAAGGCTCTAGATCTAAGCAGCAATTTATGAGAAAAAGAAGAGATAGAAGAATGTATTAAAAGATACAACATGGATAAAATCAGTCAAATCCAAAATGAGAATTCTATAAATGATCCATATTATTTTTCAAAAAATTTTCAAGGAAAAAAGAGGGGAGAAGGGAGAACCTATAGATTAAAAGATATTTAAGAGATTTACCAACCAATATAATATATGGACTTTGGCAGTTTCTTACAAAACTAAACACACCCTTACCATACAATCTAACAATCACGCTCAAAGGAGTTGAAAACATGCCCACACAAAAACTTGCACATGGATGTTTATGGCAGCTTTATTCATAATTACCAAAATTTGGCATCAGCCAAGATGTCCTTCAGTAGGTGAACAGATAAATAAACTGTGGTACATCCAGAAAATGGAATATTATTCAATGATGAAAGGAAATGAGCTATCAAGCCATGAAAACACGTGGAGGAAACAAATGCCTTACTAAGTGAAAGAAGCCAATCTGAAAAGGCTACATACTGTATGACTGCAATATATAACATTCTGGAAAAGGCAAAACTATGGAGACAGTAAAAGATCACTGGTTACCAGAAATTAAGGGGTGGGAGGGATGAACAGGCAGAGCACAGGGGACTTTCAGGGCAGTAAACCTACTCTGTATGATACTGTAATGGTGGATACATGTCATTATACATTTGTCCAAACCCACAGAATGTACAACAGGAATTTACCCTAATGTAAACCATGGACTTCAGGTGATGATGCTGTGTCAATGGAGATTGATCAAATGTACCAGTGTAGTGACAATTGTCAACATGTACAATGTTACTCAGTACAAATGCACAACAAATGTACCACTCTGATGGGGGATACTGACAATGGGGGGAGGCTGTGCACATGTAGGGGCAGGGAGAGTATGGGAAATATCTGTACTTTCCCCTCAGTTTTGCTATGAACCTTAAACTGCTCTAAAAAAATAAAGTCTTAATCAAAAAAGGGGAGGGGGAGAATCTACAGATTAAAAGATATTTAAGAGATATACCAAACTATGTAATATATGACCCTTGTCTGGATCCTAATTTAAATTACCAAATATTTTTTAAATGTTTATGAGACATTAGGGAAATATGAAGGATACTAAGGAATTATTGCTAATTTTTTCAGATGTGATAATGATTTGTGGGGTATTTTTAAGTATCTTTTAGAGACACAAATTGAAGTAACTGCAGAGTAAATAAATCCCATGTAAGGGATTTATTACAAAAAATCCAGCAGAGGCAGGGGTATAACTGAAACAAATCGGTTAAGTGTTGACAACTGTTAAATGAAGCTGGTCATCAGCACATGAGGGTTCATTTACATGATTCTTTCTACTTCTGTATATGTTTCAAGTTTTCTATAATAAAAAGTAAAAAAAAAAGGGAAGAAAAATAAGGAAGAGAGAGAGGAAAGAAGGAAGGAAAATAAGTCTGATAAGCAGTTATACATGTAAATAGATATCCACTCACAGGCTTACAAATATACACAAACAAGGTGGACTTCTGTTTTCAGTGTTCCAAACTCTCTTTGCAGAAACGCTGCTTGCCCATTCTGTCTGTGTTAATCAGGCGGCATAACCCTACCTCCCGTTTAGTTCCTCACAGCTCTGGAGACAGAGGCCCACTCATTTGCCAGGTGCTGCTCCACTGTGGAGACAGTGTCAAATCCAAGAGATGCAAAATACAATTCCTTATATCATCTTTTGAATCTGTAGATGCCGCCAACCTTAAAGCCAAGCTTACCCCAGTAACATGAGGCAATCAATTATTTTCTTGGTTTAAGACAGTTCGAGTTGAGTTTCACTTGCACAAGGAGTCCTAATACAATGCATATATATGCTTTAGTCAATACAGTAAGCCCTTAGTGTGAGCCCTCAGAGTGGATCCATTGCACGAGGTGCTCAGGATACAGAGATAATTAAGGCACAGTCCCTGTTCTATTGGAGTTTACATTCTGGAGAGGAAACAAGACTTGCAAATAACTCCAGGACAATAACAAAGTATGTGTGTGTGATTTATAAAAAGACATGAGACAGAGCAGAAGAAACATATCTAACTCTGCTTAGGGAGGAAAGGAGAGCTTCAGGGAGGAGGTCGTGCTTATCTGAGTTTGAATAGTTAAGCAGGAAGTCTGCAGAAGGACAACAGTGGAGAGAAATGTGGGGCAGAGGCAACAGTATGAGAAAGGTATGGATGTGAGTGTCTGGGGTGGGGTGTAGCTGAGTATGGAAGAAAGTGTACTCTGGCAGGAGGCACTCACGGTATGGTATGGTAATTTGTTTCATCCTTTTTGGCAGACTCTGCATTCCACGGGAGGAGGACCCTCATCATAACTAATCTCTCCTGGCCTCCTGTTTCTCCCTACTCTGATACATTCTCCACACTATTGCCTATTATTCCTAAAACAAGTGTGCCATGCCTCAATCTGCTTTTCAAACCTTCAAAGACCCTGGTCATCAGTAGGGCACACAAGACTACTCACCATCTGACCCAACCTATATAACGTATACGACCAGACTCGCAGTCTGCCATTCCAAGTCACGTCCCATTCCGTCAAGCCACGCCGAACTTCTTGCTGTTTCCAGAAAATTCCAAGCAAGCTGTTAAGTAAACACTTATTCCCGCTCATCTTTGAAAGAGCTAGCTCGTGTTCCACATTCTTCGCTTGCTTCCCTTCTCCCCGGCCCCAACCAGGAAGAATTACTCCCTCCTCTGGTTTCCATGGCAACTTACACACTCTTCTAACACAACACTCGAAAAGTGAAACGGGTTCCCGCGTTTGTTTCTCCCAATGGAAAATCAGACTCTCAAAGGCAAGACGCCTATCAGGGCCTGGCACCGAGTCTTGATTGCATAGCAGGCGATCGATGAGTGTTTGCTAGAGCTCGGTGCACGCCGCCGGACAGCCCCTCCTCCATCCAGGCGGGATGCCCACCTCGCTGCTCCAAGCACATCCTCCCTGCTTTCATCACGTCTTACTGATTACACACCAAGGAATACTAGTTGTGGTCCTCCCAGGAGTAAAGTGCAACAAGCAAGAAAAGCTACGGGAATTGTATATTCAACCTGCATCACTCACACACACGCACACACACACAGAGTCATTTAATGACAACAAGCACCCGCCACCCGAACGGCCAGCAGCAGATACCGGAGAAGGGCTGCTCCTCGCAAAAACTTTTCTAACCAAGGCCCGCTAATAAAACAGCCAGGTCGCGGGCACCGGCAGCCCCGAGCTGGAAGCGGTCGACGCCGGCGACTGGGCAGCGAAAGGGAGAGCGGGGAAGGGAGATGGCGGCCTCGGCAAGAGGCAAGAGGGGCCCGGGGCTCACCGCGCGGCCGCTCCTCCGTGTACAGGTCGATGACGACGTCGCCCAAAGTGGTCTCCAACAGGACCGCCATGGCGCCTGCTCCTCCCCCGCAACCAGCGCCGGGCTGACAGGCGCAGCTCCTAGACGTCGACGCCACGCGTCACGCTCGGCGCGACGCCTTTTTACATCATCCCTCCTGCGACACCGCCCTCTTCCGGGTTGCTTCGGCGGGCCGCCCTGGTTGGCGCCACGGCCCGCCCCGCTGTCGTGGGAGGTCGGGCGCGGCCCTTTTGAAAAATCCTCCTCCGCCCTGGGCGATGGCGCGGAAGCCTAGCGCTCGTTAGGGCGTCTGTAAAGCGTTTGGTCTCCATCTCGAGCACGGAGAGGCCCTGTCTTTTTTTACTTTTTATTGAGTTTAATTTATTGAGGTCACGTTGGTTTATAACGTTATATAAATTTCAGGTGTATATCATTTTATTTTGACTTCCGCGTCGACTGCATCATTTTCGCCACCAGAAGCCTAGTTGGGATCCTTCACCATACATATGTGTCTCCTTACTCCTTCCGCCCCTTCCCCTCTGTAACCAACAATCTGTTCTCCTATCTTATGTGCTTATCTTACACGTGTGAGTGAAGTCATGAAGTGCTTATCTTTCTCCCTCTGACTTATTTCGCTTAGCATAATACCCTTAAGCACAATCCATGCTGTCGCAAATGGCAAGATTTCATCTTTTTTTCAATAGTTGAGTAGTAGTCCATTGTGTATATACCACACCTTCTTTATCCATTCATCAGCTGGGGGGCACTTGGGTTGCTTCAGTCTGGCTATTGTGAATAATGCTGCAATGAACGTAGGGATGCATAAATCTCTTTGAATCATTGATTTCATATTCTCTGGTTAAATACCCAGTAGTGGGATAGCTGGATTGTATGGTATTTCTATTTTCAATTTTTTGAGAAATCTCCATACTGTTTTCCATAGTGGCCGCACCAGTTTGCATTCCCACCAGCAGTGAATGAGTGTTTCCTTTTCCCTGCAATGTCTCCAATGTTTGCTATTTTTTTCTTGGTGATTATAGCCATTCTAACAGGTGTAAGGTGATAGTTTAGCGTAGTTTTTGATTTGCATTTCCTTGATGATTAGTGATGTAGGACATCTTTTCTTGTGCCTGTTGGCCATCTATATATCTTCTTTGGACAAATGTTCATATCGTCTGCCCATTTTTGATCAGGTTGTTTGGTTTTTTGATACTAAGTTGTACAAGTTCTTTACATACTTTGGAAATTAACCCCTTGTCGGATATATGATTTGCAAATATTTCCTCCCCGTTGGTGGGTTATTTTTTTCATTTTGTTCATGGTTTCCTTTGCCTTGCAGAAGCTCTTTAGTTTGATGTAGTCCCATTTGTTTATTTTTTCCTTTGGTTCCCATGCCTGAGTAGACATGGTATTCAAAAAGATGCTGCTAAGACCAATGTCAAAGAGTGTACTGCCTATATTTTCTCCTGGGAGTTTTATGGTTTTAGGTCTTACATTCAAGTCTTTAATCCATTTTTAGTTAATTTTTGTGTATGGTGTAAGATAAGGGTCTACTTTCATTCTTTTGCATGTGACTGTCCAGTTTTCCCAATACCATTTATTGAAGAGATTTTCCTTTCTCCATTGTATGTTCTTAGCTCCTTTGTCAAAGATTAGCTGTCCATAGATGTATGGTTTTATTTCTGCGCTTTCAATTCTGTTTCATTGAATTGTGTGTCTGTTTTTGTGCCAGTATCATATTGTTTTGATTACCATAGCTTTGTGGTATATTTTGAAGTCAGGGATTGTGATGCCTCCAGCTTTGTTCTGTTTTTCTCAGGATTGCTTTAGCTTTTCAGGGTTTTTTGCTGTTCCATATGAATTTTAGGATTCTTTGTTCTAGTTCCATAAAGAATGTCACTGGGATTTTGATTGATATTGCATTGAATGTGTAGATTGCTTTAAGTAATATGAACATTTTAATTATGTTCATTCTTCCAATCCATGTGCATGGAATATCTTTCCATTTCTTTATGTCTTCTTCAGTTTCTTTCAATAATATCTTATAGTTTTCATTGTATAGGTCTTTCACCTCCTTGGTTAAATTTATTCCTAGATATTTTATTCTTTTTGTTGTGATTGTAAATGGGATTGTACTCTTGAGTTCTCTTTCTGCTACTTCATTGTTAGTGTATAGAAATGGAACTGATTTTTCTAAGTTGATTTTGTACCTTGCAACTTTGCTATAGTTGGTTATTTCTAATAGTTTTTTGGTGGATTCTTTAGGGTTTTCTATATATAGGATCATGTCATCTGCAAAGAGCGAAAGTTCCATTTCTTCCTTTCCAATTTGGATACCTTTTATTTCTTTTTCTTGCCTAATTGCTCTGACTAAAACCTCTATGTTGAATAGGAGTGGCAAGAGTGAGCACCCTTGTCTTGTTCCTGTTCTCAGAGGAATGGCTTTCAGTTTTTCACCACTGAATATAATGTTGGCTGTGGGTTTGTCATATATGGCCTTTATTATGTTGAGGTACTTTCCTTCTATACCCATTTTATTGAGAGTTTTATCATAAATGGATTTTGGATCACGTCAAATGCTTTCTCTGCATCTATTAAGATGATCATGTGGTTTTTATTCTTCATTTTTTTAATGTGGTATATCACATTGATCGACTTGAGGATATTGAATCATCCCTGCGTCCCTGGTATAAATCCCACTTAATCATGGTGTATGACCCTTCTAACATATTGCTGTATTCGGTTTGCCAATATTTTGTTGACGATTTTTGTATCTGTGTTCATCAGCAATATTGGCCTGTAATTTTCCTTCCTTGTGTTGTCCTTTTCTGGTTTTAATATCAGTTTGATGCTGGCCTCATAGAATGAGTTAGGAAGCATTCCATCTTCTTGAATTTTGTGGAATACTTTGAGAAGGATAGGTATTAAATCTTCTTTGAATGTTTGGTAAAATTCTCTAGAGAAGCAATCTGGTCCTGGACTTTCGTTTTTTCATAAGTTTTTGATTACTCTTTTAATCTCTTGTGATTGGTCTATTCATTCTCTACTTCTTGATTCAGTTTTGGGAAGTTATATGAGTCTAATAATTTATCCATTTCTTCTAGGTTTTCCAATTTGTGGGCATATAGTCTTTCATAATTTTCTCTTATAATCTTTTGTATTTCTGTGGTATCCATTCTAATTTCCCCTCTTTGATTTCTGATTTTATTTATTTGCGCCTTCTCTCTTTTTTTCTTAGTGAGTTTGGCTAAGAGTTTGTCAATGTTGTTTATCTTCCCAAAGGACCAGCTCTTAGTTCCATTGATGCTTTCTACCGGTTTTTTTTTTTTATGTCTATTGCATTTATTTCTGCTCTAATTTTTATTATTTCCCTCCTTCTGCTGACTTTGGGCCTTGTTTGTTCTTATTTTTCCAGTTCTGTTAGGTGTCGTTTGACTACTTATTTGAGATTTTTCTTGTTTGTTGAAGTGGGCCTGTATTGCTATGAATTTCCCTCTTAGAACCACTTTTGCTGCATCCCATACGAGTTGGTATGATGTATTTTTATTTTCATTTGTCTCCAGGTATTTTTTGATTTCTTTACTGACCCAATGGTTGTTCAGTAGCATGTTCCTTAGTCTCCATATATTTGTCACTTTCCCAGCTTTTCTCTTGTAGTTGATTTCTAGTTTCATAGCATTGTGTTTGGAAATGATGTTTGATATGATTTCAGTCTTCTTAAATTTATTGAGGCTTGCCTTGTTTCCCAACATATGGTCTATGAGAATGTTCCATGTGCACCTGAGAAGAATGTGTACTCTGCTGTTTGGGGATAGAATGTTCCACATTTATCTATTAAGTCCATCTGATCAAGTGTTTCATTTAAGTCCACCATTTCCTTCTTGACTTTCTGTCTGGATGATCTATCATTGATGTAAGTTGGGTGCTGAGGTCCCCTACTATTATTGTGTTGCTGTTAATTTCTCCTTTTAGATCTGTTAATAGTTGTTTTGTGTACTTTGGTGCTCCTGTGTTAGGTGCATATATATTAAGTGTTATGTCCTCTTGTTGGAATGTCCCTTTTATCCTTATATACTGCCCCTCTATGTCTCTCATTGCCTTTTTTATCTTGAAGTCTGCTTTGTCTGATATAAGGATGGTGACGCCTACTTTCTTTTGCTTGCCTTTGCTTGGAGTATCATCTTCCATCCCTTCACTCTGAGCCTGTGTTTGTCTTTTAAAGCTGAAAAGTGTTTCCTGGAGGTAGCATATTGTTGGATCTTGTTTTCTAATCCATCCAACTACTCTGTGTCTTTTGATTGGAGAATTCAATCCATATTTACATTTAGAGTGATTATTGATATATTAGGACTTAATACTTCCATTTTATCTCTTGCTTTCTGGTTGTTCTATATTTCCCTTGTTTCTCCTCCCAGGTTTTTCCAACTGCCATTTCAGTTTGGTGCCTTTCTATCATGGTTTTCTCATTATTTATCATTTGTGTCTCTCTCCTGATTCTTCGTTTAGTGGTTACTGTGAGGTGTGTATAAAAGACCTCCTAGATGAGATAGTCCATTTTCTGATAGCCTCTTTATCTCTTTAGCCTAAGTAGTTTCCATCCCTTTCCTCTTCCCCTTCTAAGTTACTGTTCTGTTTTGTGTTGCGAGTTTGTGATTAAAATCAAGTGTTGACAGTTATTTTTGATGCTTTCCTTCCCTTTATCTTTTATAATTGTTTGCTAACCTGTTCTGATAGAGAGCTGCAATTTTCTGATTTTGTCTGTCTATTTATCCCCTTGCTTAATGCTTTGTAAACGTTTGCCTTTTTGTTTCAGGTGTGAGGGCATCCTTGATCATTTCTTGTAAGGGAGGTCTAGTGGCGATGAACTCCTTTAGCTTTTGTTTATCTGGGAAACCTTTTATTTCTCCACCGTATCTGAAGGATAATTTTGCTGGATAGAGTATTCTTGGCTGAAGGTTTTTGTCTTTCAGTATTTTGAATATATCATTCTAATCTCTCCTAGCCTGTAAGGTTTCTGCTGATAAATCCACTGAAAGCCTGATAGGGGTTCCTTTGTGGATTCTTCTCTTCTGCCTTGCTGCCCTTAATATTTTTTCCTTGTCATTGACTTTTGCCAGTTTTAGTATTATATGCCTTGGAGAAGGTCTTTTTGCGTTGATGTAATTAGGAGTTCTATCGTTTCATATACTTATAAGTCCAATTCTTTCCCCAGATTTGGGAAGTTCTCAGGAATTTTTTCTTTAAACAAGCTTTCTGCTCCTTTCTCCCTCTCTTCTTCCTCTTGAATACCTATAATCCTTATGTTGCATTTCCTAATCGAGTCAGATATTTCTTGAAGAGTTTCTTCATTTTTTAAAAATCTTAGTTCTCTCTCCTCCTCCACCTGAAGCATTTCTCTATTTTTGTCTTCTAAATTACTAATTCTGTCCTTCATAATGTTGGCTGTTTTTTAAGGTTTCTGGATTGTTTTTTTATCTCATTCATTGTGTCCTTCATCTCTAGAATTTCTCTGGGTATTTTTAGTTTCAATCTCTTTGGTAAAGAATTCCTTCTGCTCGTTAATTTTATTCCTGATTTCATTGAACTGTCTTTCTCAGTTTTCTTGTAATTCATTGATTTTCTTTATGACAACTATTTTGAATTCTCTGTCATTTAGATTGTAAATTTCTGTGAGTTCAGGATTGGTTTCTGGAGACTTGTCATTTTCCTTCTGCTCTGGAGTGTTAATGTAGTTCATCATGTTGTTTGAAGAAGTGATCCTTTGCTGGCGCATGGTGGTAGTATCAGGTCACAAATTCCTCCTGCTACCTCTGGTGGTCATGGAGGGGCTGTGTTTTCTGAACCCGCCCTGTATGCTGAAAGTTGTGCTGATAGGTCTCATCTGTGTTTGTTTATTGGCTGCAGCCGCCAGGTGGGTCACACATGCACATGCATGTGCTCTGGTGCAGAACCGCTGTCTTGGCCAGGGACTGGCAGATCTGGTGCACTAGGCATGAGGAAGATGCTTTATTTCAGGTGTGTGGGCCTACTCTGTGTTCACAGGTGGTTCACTTGGGCTGCTGTGCTTGATGGGGGCGCCCATGAGGTGGCTGAGCCACACCACTTGGTGTGGAGTGTTCCTGTGGGCTGGGCTGCACTCCCAAAAAGAAAGTGTTCCCACACAGGCCTGCCTAATCCCCTGCCTCCTCTTACAGTCACAGACTGGCTGCTGTGTAAGGACCTGCAACCTAGATCACTGTCACTGGGGCAGGGGAGGGGATCTGCTCACCTCCTTCACTGCTTCCCAGGGATCCAGTACCCCCACCTTCAGATGTATGGTTGCATGGATCGCTCAGACATCCTATTGTGCTTTGTAGGGAATCCTCTGTTGGTTAATGAATGTCCATTTGGTTGTAGCTTAGGGGAAGAGACTAAGGGAATAGCTCACTTTGCCAAGATCCTGACATCACTCTCATTTTTATTTTTCTTTGTACACCTTTTCTCCATAGTACTGACAATAATAATAATAATTAATAATAATAATGTTTCACATATTGAGGTGTACAGGGAAGCCATTCTGGTTTACATCTGATTTGGCCTAAAACTTGTTTCTCCCCAGGGCAGCCTGACTTATAGCCTGCCAAACATGCATTGTCCATCTGCTTCAAAATTTTCCCAAAGCAAGGAATGCACTCTTTAAAGACAGGAATGTGATGTTTCCCTTTCTCTGATGCTGATACCAGTACTTCTTTGAAGATAAGCTTTTCTTACTAGAGAACCAAAGTCAAGTGGACCGGCTGTATATGTGCTAAACTGCAGCAAAACATCTCCTTGTGACTTTGGGGGAAAAATTGTCTTCCCGTCATGCTTGATGTATGTTCTTTGTTCTGAAATGGTATATGACCATGCTATAAACCACACTTCTCTGGAGTGCTTTCATCCCTGTAGAAGAGAGTGCTTCCAGACTAGTCCTCACATTAGGCTCAATAAATATCACTCTATCTTTCTTATCTATAGATTGGTTATTGATTATTTGCATTGACAGTACCTTTTACCATCTAACATGCTACTTGTGAATTAATTTGTTTACATTCATATATTGTTACTAAAATGTAAGCTCCAGAGTGATAGCCAATTTTGCTTGTTTTGTTTACTGCTGTATCCATAGTACCTCTAAGAGCCTGCCACATAATAGATGAATGAATATTTGTTGAATGAATGAAAAGAGTATTGGCAATTAATTAAAGAAATGCAAATTAAAACAACAATGAAATTCTTGCTCGGAATGTAAAATGGTACAGCCACTTTGGAAGACATTTTGGCAGTCTCTTACAAAGCTAAACATAATCTTCCATAACTTCTAGCAATTGCACTTCTAAGTATTTACCCAAATAAGTTGAAAACTTATGTCCACACAAAAACCTGCACACAAATGTTTATAGCAGCTTTATTCATACTTGTCAAAACTTGGATGCAACCAAGATATTTTTTCATAGGTGAATGAATAAACAAACTGGCACATCCATACAATAGAATATTATTTAAAAATCAAGAGGAATGAGATATCAAGCCATGAAAAGACATGGTGGAACTTTAAATACATTTTGCTGAGTGAAAGAAGCCAGTCTGAAAAGGCTACACTCTGTATGAATCCAACTGTATGACATTCTGAAATGGGCAAACTATGTAGACAGTAAAAAGGTCAGTGGTTGCCAACAGTTTTGGGGGGGATGGGGGAGGAATGAATAGGTGGAACACAGACATTTAGGGCAGTGAAACTATTCTGTATGTTACTACAATGGTGAATACGTGATATTATGCATTTGCCAAATCCATAGAACAAAGAGTTAATGTAAACCAGGGACTTTAGCTAATAATAGTGTATCAATATTGGTTCATCAATTGTAATAAAGAGACCAACTCAACATGTTAATAATGGGGAAACTGGGGGATGGTGGAGAGGATATATAGCAACTTTCTGTACTTGCTGCCCAATGTTTCTGTAAATCCAAAACTGCTCTAAAAAAGTGCATTAAAAAAAAGATTTACCATTTTTTACCTTTCACTTAAGTGACTCAGAAGATGAAGAGTCCTAAATCTTAAATTTTATATATGTAGCACCTAACATAGTCTATGGTTTTATGGTTACATTTTCCACAATTATTCCTAAATATTGAGTCCCCTGAGATGGTAACCATTCACTCCTATCCAACCCCACTCATAAAAATGTCAACCTTATTATAGCAGACACTTTAAAATAGAAGTTTCATGTATTCCTGATTTCCAAAACCTGTTGCATTGCTACATAATACTGAATGATGTTTTACCAAGATATCTGTGATGGTTAATTTTATGTGTCAACTTGACTGGCTAAGGGATGCCCAGCTAACTGGTAAAACATTATTTCGAGCGTATCTGTGAACATGTTTCTGGAACAGATTAGCATTTGAATCACTAGACTGTGTAAGAAGATGGCCCTCACCATTGCAGATGGGCATCCTCCCATCCCTGGAGGCTCTGAATTAAACAAAAGACAGAAGAAGCACAAATTCAATCTCTGCTTGAGCTAGGACATCCATCTCCTTCTGCCTTTGGACACTAGCATTCCTGGTCCTCGGGCTTTCAAACTCAGACTGAGACTTGGACTATCAGCCTTCAGACTGGACTGAATTATTCTGAATTATACCACAGACTTTCCTGGTTCTCCAGCTTGCAGATATATATAGATTAGATAGATAGATGATAGATAGATGGATAGATAGATAGATAGACAGATATAATCTCCTATTGGTTCTGTTTCTCTGGCTTTTTTCAATCACATCCAAGCTTTTATAAGGACATCATTTCCAAGAAACAATATAACTTTTAAGTCTTTATGTCAAAATGGAAGAATGCATCTCTTGTTGAGGATCACGCAGGAAATAAGGCAACCCAGAAACTCCATTCGATGAGTTATAAAGATAAAATTACTAACATGAAATAGCTTGTAAATAAGATAACTACAGGAATGTAGGAAACAATTGTCAAGAACTGTGAAAGGTCTGAGATTTTGCCCTACTTTCAAACTAACAAGTTAGCTTGCCACAGTTTCATGGATGCTGGTAGAAGATACGAGACTCCTGAGTCAGAGACAAAGGATAATTTATTACTCACAGGATAGAAAGCTGCATGAGTACCAGCATATTTGCATCAGTTCCCTTGTCCCAAAGTCCCACAGGGTCCAGATGACACCTACACATTCAGTGGGTTACATTACAGGAGAAATCCCGAGCTTAGGGAACTTGAATCTTTTATATTGGGCATAAATATGCCTGTCCTTTGCTCTGGAGAGAGATCACTATTTCTTGCTTGATGTATGTGTGTGTGTGCATGTGTGTGTGTGTGTGTGTGTGTGTGTGTGTATAAAATCTCCTTGGAAAGACAGTCAGTACCTTGCTCACAAGATGTACAGAAACATTAGAGATTTTAGAGAATTATCTTCCAAAAGTAATTTTTCAGAATCTAAAGAAATTACTTTTTTAAAGGATCTTTGAAAACCGAAACACTAGTTTAACCTAAATGCTTGATGCTCTGTGTAGAACTCATCTAATCTTTTCCCAGTATGATCTTAACATTAATACTAGAGGGCCGGCCTGGTTGCATAATGGTTAAGGTCACACGCTCTGCTTTGGTGGCCTGGGGTTCACTGGTTTGGATCCTGGGTGCGGACCCACATACCACTCATCAAGCCATGCTGTGGCAGCACTCCACATAGAACTACAACTATGACATACAGCTACGTACGGGGGCTTTGGGAGGAAAAAAAAAGAGGGAGATTGGCAACAGATGTTAGCTCAGGGCCAATTTTCCTCACCAAAAAAAATAAAATAAATAAAAAAGACTAGAGCTAGCATTACAGGGTAATATTTGGTAAAATTCTGTGTATGCTTAAAAGAAATATTACAGATCCAAGGAGAAAAAGAGAGGATATGGAAAAATCAAATAATTTTTAAAGATGAATTTGGTCTATTCAAAAAGAATTGGAAATTGACATAATAAATATGAAGAATGATTTCACATATGAAGTGATTCACCAATGACTACATACTATATTGCCAGATTGTTTTGAAGAACTGTGTGGATTGTGCGGATATCTTAAGCCCAAGATAGAATATCTTATTCATTATTCTGTGTGTAACTTACAGTATCTTTAAATTATGTTATACTGAATGCAGTCACAGACTGCATAATGGCGTTTCAGTCAATAACAGACTGTGTATACGACAGTGGTCCCATAAGATCAGTACCATACAGCCTAGCTGTGTAGTAGGCTCTACCATCTGGACTTGTGTAAGTACCCCCTATGAAGTTTGTACCATGGTATGAAATCTAATGACATATCACTCAGAACGTATTCTCCCAATTAAGCGACACATGGCTGTATATGTGTACGTGTGTATGTACACTGAAATATCATTAAATATGACATATTCTACCTTCATAGGGAAAACATTTCATAACGATTATACAATTTATCCTTGTCAGTATATTATTACACTTTAAGTTTCTAATGCTATAAATATTGAAGTGGTATGTATAGTAGTTACTACAGAATATAGTATATCCTTCCCAACTATACTAAATGTAAATACTAAATTAGATTTAGTCTGGAGAACAAGATCAGTACGTTTTTATTGCTTTCCAGATATGAACATTGTCACTGCAGGCCCTCCACGACCAGTTCAACTGAACCCATCTTATCAACAGACTAATTATGAAGTTGTCTTTCAGAAAATTTGCAAAGTCACATGCCCAGAAGAAGAAATCTTGACCTAAAATGACCTTGGAACCAAAGATTCTTCTCCACGTGGAAACAAAGGACTGAGAGATGACTGGAAGTTAAAAAGTCAGACTCTTATCAGAAGCGAGGGGTCCATCGCTCAGGAAGACCCTGTGTTAAATTCCTTCCCCACCTTGCCATAAGTGTCTGAAACCTTACCATAAACGTTTAGAACCTCATCATAACTGTTTAGAACCTTACCATAAATGCTTGAAGCCCACCAATCAAAACCTATCCCACCAGCATTTGCACGTGCCAGCCTGTTCTTCCCAACCTCTTAAATTTTGCCCCAAATCCTGAAGTGGGGAGACAGATCTCAGCCACACGCCCCCTGTCTCCCTGCAGATTGATACTGCAGAATAAAGCCAATCTCTTTTCCCAAATGGTGATGCCGTAATTAATTGGCTTGTCTATGTGCCTTGGGCAAAAGAACCCAATTTTGTGCATTAACACTTCCACACGGAGGCCTCTTCCATTATTAAAAAGTCTTGAAAGGTCAAAGAAGACAAATGAAAATGGGATCTTACCACAAAATATCACCTACTTATCTGCATTACTGACTATGGAATCCTCCCTAATAGACTCTCAGAATGACTTCTACCTCCACCATTTACTCCTTCTTGCAGTATTTGTCACAAATGCCCTATGTTTTGAAATCTGATAATATGCGTAGGATGCTTATTTTAATCTTCCACTTTCAGAATTTTTATGAGAGTGCCAATAAACACTAATTTACCACCTGCTTTTTAACATCCTTGGGTGCAGATGTCTCTGCACACTCTCAGGTTGTTGGAACCAGTTAGCTGGGAGAGCAGGGAGCAGGGACTGCCTCTTGGCCCAGAAGCCTCTCTGCTCCTGTTCTGGTGGAGAAGGAGGCAAAGGCCTCCCACTTTCTCGTTTCTCCATTTCTCTCAGCTCAGCTCATGTTTTTAGAAAGTCAATGAATGGAATGTTTTGTAATAACCTCTAGAAACATATAAAAACAAACTAAATTAAATTATGACTTTTACCTTCTTTAAACTTTCATTAAGAATCAACAGAACGCGTTAATTCAGGATGCCAGGGTTCATAACCCTGGCTCCATCACTAAGTGTCCTGTAACTCAGGGCAAAAAGCTTAATCTCTATAAATCTTTATTTTGTATATAAAAAATGGGTTCGTAAGTGGCCAGCCTGGTGGCATAATGGATAAGTTCGCACACTCTACTTCAGCAGCCCAGGGTTCACGGGTTCAGATCCTGGGCATGGACCTACACAATGCTCATCAAGCCATGCTGTGGCAGCATCCCACATACAAAATAGAGGAAGATTGGCACAGATGTTAGCCCAGCGACAATCTTCCTCAAGCAAAAAGAGGAAGATTGAAACAGATGTTAGCTCAGGGCCAATCTTCCTCACCAAAAAAAAAAAGGGTTCATAAATAATAATCATGTCATTAGGTTGTTGTGAGTTTGAAATAATATATATCGAGCATTTAACACCATAAATGCTGGCTGCTACAAAGATGATATTTCTATGTTAGTTGGTCTTCATACCAGAAGCATTGGTCATTATCAAGAGTACAATGAAATTAATTTCTAAATACACAAATGAGAAGGATACAGTAAAAGCAGTTTTAAAATATCTTAGAAGAAAAATAAGGCAAAATTTGTGAACAACTCGGGAGATGTAAAAGGGATATTTTTCTTTCTTGCTCTCCCTTTTGTTATCTCTTGGTGGTCTTCAAGGAAGTTTAAAAATGTGTAATTGAGTAACTCTGGAAAATAATCCAGCAGATTGTGTTGCAACAGAAGTGTAGTGACTCACTTTCCCAGAAATTGGAAACAGATCCAGATTACATCCCAGATTGCCCCTTGGTGTCAAGCCAGCTTTTGAATTATAGAAAAGGAAGAATTCAAGTTTCGATTGTGAGAATGATGAAAACAATAATGAAATCTGTCGCTGAAAAAGCAAATAGATCGAAGTTTGGAGTAACAGAGTGCTATTTGGTGTGAGAATAAAGATGTATTCTTATACATATCATATACTTTGTTTTCAAGCTATTAAGTTTTTCTAGACTATCTTCTGCCATATGAAAGATTATCTTGAAGGAGCATAAAGCACGTGATGTACACAGTGTTCTGTACTGTACACTGGCTTTCTGTAGGTAAATTGAGCTCTTTTGGATGGTTTTCATGATCAAAGAAATCAAGCTGACATGAATGGACTCAAAAGAACATCAAGGTTCAGACTGTATTAACACTGATGGATTTATTTGCCAAGATAATTCTGTTTTTTGTTTTACAGATTAATGTGAAGACTGAGTATATCAAGCTGAGTCTGTTGGGAAATACCTCATTTTACCCAACTACTTTTTCATATAAATGTACTTCGGAACCCTACACGTATATTATTAATTCAAATTACACGGATCCACATGTGATGTGTTCTGACCTCCAGGTGCGTTTTTGATCCCAGCAGTCTGAAACAGAGTGACAGAGGCCAGTGGTTGCAGATGGCACCCAGTGAGTGAGACTTCATTGCAGAAACCACTTGAAAGTTCATAATGACGTCGGGTATCTCACACCAGGCAAGGAGTTAGTTCAATAATTTTGTAGTCTACCTACAAAGATTTTGGCCAAAGATTTTGTAGTTTACTCCAGCTAAAAAAGCACGCATAGGGAGAGAGGTTGATAAAAAAGAGAGGCCAAGTGAGAAAATGAGATTTGTGTCCTTTTTAACGTCACAAGTTTTGTTTTAAAGAAAGACTGTTTCTTATCCTAACTGAATGGCAACGTCTCAAAGATCCTCTCAATCAATATGCAATTCTGTTAACCTGAAATGCCTGAATTTCTTGGCACTCTCTGCTTTAGAGGGTTTCATACTATTTTTTTAAGTCGGAAAGGGGAAGAAAGTCTATCAACTTGATTTTGTAGATTAAGAAACTGACTCGAAAGGCCCCGAGCTCCCCGCGGACTGCCTTGCATTTGACGAGGTTCCCACGCCGCCTCCAGTGAGCCGCCGAAGGTTGAAAGTTTGATGCGTGGTCGATCCTCAACCTTGACATAAATAAATCACTTGGGGAACTTTAAAAACTACCAGGGCCCCAGCCACAGCCCAGACTAATTAAATCCGAAACTCAGATGCCCTGGAAGACCCCAGAATCAGTAACTTTTAAAACTGCCCAGGCAATTCCCATGTTGCAGCCAAGGGTGAGAACCACCGATTTAACAAAACTTCCCCTCTAAACATGATATATCTTATTTCTAACGTATAATAGAGTTCTGATATATTACCACTATTTTCATTTTATACTTATATGTAAAGGTATACGCACAGAGAGACAGCTATGTGCATATACAGTACCTACTAATTTAAAAACAATAGCAACGAAAACGTTCACCCTCCCTCAGGCGGGGGAACGTCCCCACCGAATCCAGAGCGCCGGGCTAATGACGAAATCGGAGCGTCCCCGGCTTGACCCCGCCCCTCAGCGTTACGCGGCGGCGCGCGTGCGCAGTCCGCTCTGCTTGGAGCCTCAAGCCCTCCGCGGGTTCCCTGGTCCGCCGGCCCTCGCTCCGCCCCCTAGGCCCCGCCCCCCAACCCGCTCGGCCCCGCCCTGACCCCGCCCCCGACCGCTCGGCCCCGCCCCCAGGTCCTGCCCGCCGCCCGCGCCGCCGGCCTGTCCAAGATGGAGGGGGCTCCCCGGGCGCCGTTCGCCCTCCGGCTGCTTTTGCTCGCGGCGCTGCCGGCCGCTGTGTGGCTGACGACGGGCCCCCCTGAGCCGCCGCCGGCGCCCGGAGCCCCGAAGGTAGGGCAGGGCAGGCGCAGGTCTTCCGCTTCTGCGCCCCGACCCTCCGCGGAGGCCCGGGCCGGAGCCGTGGGGCTGCGGCGTCCCCGTCTCCCTGCCTCCCTGCGCTGGCCCGCAGGCCACGGGCTGGGGTCCGAGTCTCCGGAGGGGCAGTGGGGGGGAGCAGTCACGGAGATGAGGCGGGAGGGCCCGGGAGGCGGGAGAGCCTTTGAGACGGGCTGTCTAGTGTGTGGTTAAGCCCCGGGCGGCGGTCCCGGCTGTTGCCATCCCGGCGGCGTTTGCCGTCGAAAGTACGCGATCGCGAGTGATCGCAGCCTTTGTCATGGCGCCGTCCCGGGGCACAGCCGGACAGCAGGCCAGGCGGTGTGTATGTGCTCGGGAGAGGTGGACGTTGCTCAGAGAACGCGCGAGAGCGAGCCCGGGCCACCTGTCTGCCCGGCCGGCGGCGGGAAGGATCGCCTCCCCGGGCGCGCGGGCTCGGGGGCACGCAGGCGGGTCGATGGGGCCGCAGGAGGAAGAGGCTGAAGACCCCGCTCTTCGCCTGAGTTGTTAGCGAAGTTGGAGCGCGGTGGGACATCCGCACCCGCATCCCCTGGGAAGCTGGTAGAAACGCGCTCATCAGACGCTGGGGGGTGGGTCCCCCCGTCTGCTTCAGCAAGCCCTCCAGGTGATTCTGAGGCCGGCTGCAGTTAGAGACCCCATTGCATGCTTGTGCGAAAGGGAGGCCGGTTCGTATCGTTTTTGCCGTGGCGTCGTGCTGACCTAAACCAGTATTTGCTTTTCATCAGCTGAATGTATGGTAGGGAAAAGTTGGAAGACTTTAAAATGCGAGTTTTTCCAGAATGAAAAGAAACGACTTGGGTCCTCCTTTTCTTACTAGGCAAGACTTGAATACTCTAAATTCAGGGGTGACTGACACCATAAATGTCACCTTTTAACTTTTGGTGTTTTAGAGTTAGGATATTATTCTCCCTGGGTACAAAAATAACGAGCGTATTTCAGTTTCACTTCTGCTAGGGCATTCCAAGAAACCACAACAATGCAAGCCCTAACAACCGCTTGTGTCTGAAATTGTATGTGGACCACAGTTGCAACTGGTCGAAAATGTGAATGTGATGGGCAAGCACCAAGAGACTAAATAAAAGTGAAATAATTTCCAAAGTTCTGGAAAGACATTGTTTTCCCTCTTCCAAAGATTCATCATAGTCACTTGTGAATCCACAAGACGTTTGAGCCTATTCCTATAATCTGAGAAAAATGCATTTTGACTGCAAGCTGAAAATACACCATCCTGTGGGCTCTTAGCTAGTTCATCATTTCAGTTCTCCCTTCCTAGGCCTTCTTTCCACTTTTGGAAAGTCCAGCTGTAAATTCAGAATTTCATAGATTATATGAATGCCAGGCAGCTAGAAGGAGAGTCTCATTCCTTGGAAATGTGTATATGGGAAGCTGAAGCCTCTTGATGTAAATTTTTTTCAATGTTTTATTGTAAAAATTTTCAAACATACAGTACATTTGAAAGAACTTTACAGTGATCACCCATATTGGGTGACTGCTGTCCAGCAGGCTTTCACGCAGTGGTGGTGTGTCTGTTCTCTCCGTTATGGAAGCCGCTAGACTCTGTTATTGAGCGCTTGAACTGTGGCCAGTGCGACTGAGGAACTAAGTTTGAAAAACTTTTTAATTAATTTAAATGTAAATAGCCGCATGTGGTTAGTGGATGCCATGTTGAGTAATGCAAACTTAGACTACCATTTACATTTTATTGTGCTTTGTCACATGTCTCTTCATCTGTTCATGTTTGTATCCAGCATGATCTAAATCTAAGAAAACTGATTGAAGTCAGGAAAATCCTCCTTGTATCCTCTCAGTGCCTCAAATTTATTGGATTATAAGCATTTTTCTGTTTTGTTTACATATGCTGTTGTCTGAGTTGAGGTTACAGAGATTGAAAAATAAACATTTTTATGGTACATTCTTCTAATATTGAAATAACTTAGTCACCAAAGAGAGGCATCCAGAGGCCACATTTTCTTATATGTGTAAATATTTACTTTGTATACTTCCCTCAGACTGACTGATTTATTTTAAACCAGGTGTCTCTTACCTTTGTCCTTAGGAAGGCATTGTATCACAAATAGGCATCTTGTGAGTGAAGGAATTTGGGGGAAGAATTAAACATGGGCCAGGAGTCGCTTCTGCCACCCACTTTCCCAGTATCCAGCGCCCTGGCTCACAAGCCTGAACTTCCAGTTGAGTCAGAGGCCCTCAGGAAGAGCAAGAAATGTGACCTGGCTCTGACCACTGGGTCAGGAGGCAGTAAGGAATGACAGAGTCTCCTCTGAAATGAAATCGTTCAAAAGGACCAAAAAGAATTTAATTGAATTTGATTCTCTGGAAAATAACAGTATGCTGCTGTCTGTTAATTGTCTTTTACAAACGCCATATTCTACTGGGCAAGTGATAGACGTAAGTGCAGTAACTTACTAACAGTATAGTGTATGTTCACTGCTGAAAGGCGGAAGCTATACAAAGGTTTCTTAGAACATCATCAGTGGAGGGTTATCTCTGGACTGTTTGAGGAACAATAGCCTACGGTTAACAGCCCCTCTAGTTTGAAAAGAGGAATTCTTGGCTGGACTTTGGGCATAAAACAATACAGCTACCAACCTGATGGCTTATTGAATGTTGATTGGTCCTAGAGATGAGAATATTGGTTCTCACCCACACTTAATTCTAGATTAGGCAGGCCTGGAGAAAGCGGGGCTGGTCCTGAGGAATCGCCAGTCCGAAAGCTTTCTCGTCTCCTATGGGAATTGGGAAGTGTACTCAAGTCAGCTTGAGTGAATGGTCTGGGCCTTCCTTGTTAGAATCCTGTTCTGCGAGTTGTCCCTGGAATCAAGCCAACCTCATACAATCACTCCAGTCTTATTCTCTCATTTGTTAGAAATATATAAAATGTTGTGGTTACTCACAGTGCCAAGAAATACACTTGTTTATTATTTTGATGTTTATGAATAATTTTTCTATTTTCTTTTTTTTTTGAGGAAGATTAGCCCTGAGCTAACTACTGCCAATCTTCCTCTTTTTGCTGAGGAAGACTGGCCCTGAGCTAACATCTGTGCCCATTTTCCTCCGCTTTATACATGGGACGCCTACCACAGCATGGCTTTTGCCAAGCAGTGCCATGTCCACACCTGGGATCTGAACTGGCGAACCCCAGGCCACCGAGAAGCGGAACGTGCAAACTTAACCGGGCTGGCCCCTAATTTTCCTGTTTTCAAAGTTAAGAATAGCCAAAAAAAAAGTATCTGAGAATTTTTTTTAACTAAGGTATTGCTGACATGCAATATGTCACACATATAACATGAGAGGAGTATATGTTTTCATTCTAGGATGACAGTGTTTGTCTATGAATAACCTTAGGAAAGAACTTGATTTACAAATGACAAATTGTAGTTCCCGCGACACCGAATACTTAAAATAGTGCTTTCTTTTCTATGTAAAGCCTGTCAGTAATAAATCTAAATATTTGAGTAGGCTGCTTTTGGTGTACCTTGAGAAGCAGTAAAACTGTACACTGCACGTATTTGTCCATGGGCACGAGGGGACACATTTAAGAATGGTTAGAGCAACTTCGTTTATGAAAACAAACAAGTTGAAAAGAGCTCAAATGTCCGTTGATAGTGGAAGAAGTAAGTAAATTGGTAACCATTTGATGGACTATTACACAGCGCTGTAAATAAATGTCTACAACTGCATGCATCAACAATTTTAAAGATTTTATTTTTTCTTTTTCTCCCCAAATCCGCCTGGTACATAGTTGTATATTTTAGTTGTGGGTCCTTTTAGTTGTGGCATGTGGGACGCCGCCTCAGCATGACCTGATGAGCGGTGCCATGTCGGTGCCCACGATTTGAACTGACGAAACCCTGGGCCACCAAAGCAGAGCACATGAACTTAACCACTTGGCCATGGGGCTGGCCCCTGCATCAACAATTTTAAACAAAAGAAGGTCCAGCGGAATACATACAATATTATTCCACTTACATAAAGCTCAGAAACAGATAAAACTAAACCTATACAGAGAGATGCACAGATAGTAAAACTATAAAGAAACACAAGAAATGATTAATATGGACGACAACATCAGGACCTTCCTGAGGGGTGGTAGGGGACTTCTAAGGTGTGGATGATCTAGTTTTTAATCTAGGTAGTAGGTACATGAATATTAATCTTTTCTTTTAAACTCTAATTTGCATATTAGATACTCATATATGTGATATATTTCTTAGTTAAATGGAAAAAGTATAGAGATTATGAAAAATTGGAATTGTGAGTAAGAGCATAAGAAAGGCTGTGATAATGGAAATGATAGTTTTTAAAAATATTCTTTTAATGTCATAAACAATTATACTATAAATGGAGGAAAAGGAAAACTGCGTTATTCTCAGTTTGTGAAATGTGTACCTAGCCAATTTATATAATGTTTGTTTTGCAGGACAGCATCAGAATTAATGTAACTACCCTGAAAGACGGTGGGGAGGCATCTCGAGAACAGGTTTGTCTCCTTTTGGTTAGGTTTTAACATATAGGTTTAATATGCAGCCTGTTGTATTTTTACCTACACATCTAACTTAGTTAGATAATGTATTTTTGACATGAAGAGTTTGTCATCGTTTATAAACCATTGGAATTAATGTATATGCTGCTTTATTTTAAGGTGATTCTTAACATAACCTATGAGAGTGGACAGGTCTATGTAAATGACCTCCCTGTAAATAGTGGGGTCACCCGAATCAGCTGTCAGACTTTGATAGGTGAGTATGACTAAATCATTTCCGTAACTGTTCTGTTTTTAATACTAAATTAGTGAAACACAATTCTTTGATGTTATATATTTTCATTTTAAATTAATATACATCATTACTGGAGTATGTCATAACGCTAATATATTAAAATTCTGTTCCTACTTCACATTGATTATTCCTGGCATAGTCACATTTGCTTCTCTGTGACATTGGCGTTGATTGGCACTGCATTTCTCGTAGGTTGGGATCATAGTGCAGTAAATGGAGATTTACGAGCAAGAGGCACAGCCTCAGGGGTGCTTATTGCAGCTACACAAAGTAAAGAGAAAAACGAGTTGTCTGTCTGATTCTCTAGTTTTCGGTTCTTCTACCCTTATGGCTGTATCACATTTTTCTTTTTTAACCTTTTAAAATCTTGAGTTGTCTAAAGACAAGCAAATCTGTTACATTGCAATGTACCATATTATTAGAATGAAATAAAGAATATGAGAAATATATATAGTATTCTATTTTAATATGCCTTTAAGGCAGTCAGTTTTTCTCTTAAGCACTTGTAGCCTGTGCTTGATTTGTTATGTATTTTCATTATCATTCAGTTCGTTAGTGTTTTCTAATTATTTGTGGTGATACTTCCTTGTCCTTTGGGTCATTTAGTCCCCATTTAGTTGCTTAATTCCAAACATTTTAGTGTTTGTTTTTTTTTTTACTGATTCCACCTCTGTCATCAGAGAAATAATTTTAACCCTTTAAATTAGAGACTTGCTGTATGGCTTAGCACATGGGCAGTTTCCGTAGATGTTGCTTTCTCTGTGTGCTTGAAAAGTTGGATATGATGTTGTAGCTATGTAGGTCACGTTTATTAATCGTGTTGTTCAATCTTTCATGGAATTCCCGCTTGCTCGCCTGCTCTGTCAGTTACTGTGAATGGCATGCTAAGATCTTCGCTATGGGGATCTGTGTATTCGCTCTGTTTCATCACTGTTTGCTTTATATATTTGGACACGACATTGGTAAATCCCTATGGATTTAGAACTGTCATGTCTTCCTGGTGGATCAACTCTTATTGTTATAACATGTCCTTCTTTATCGATAGTGAAGTTCCTGCCTTAAAATCCGCTTCATCTATGTTATTTTCGCAATAACTGCTTTTTGGACAGGGAGAGGGGAGGGCAGTGGATTGTTGACATGGTATCTTTCCATTTTCTTTCAGTCTTTCTGGATCCTTACAATGAAGGTGAATCTCTTATAGGCAGCATATACTTGTGTGGTTTTTTTTTTTTTTTGATTTAGCCTGTCAATCTGTCTTTTAATTAGAATTTTAATTAATTTATTTCTTTTGTTAGTGCCTTCACATAGATTCTGATTCCTAGTGACCCTGTGGACAGCAGAGCAGAACCCTGTCCAGTCTTTTTGCGCCACTCTCTCACTTTCTGGCGCTGTATCAGATAATGCTCCACTGCTGTTCGTAGGGTTTTCAGGGCCAGTTGTTTTGAAAGTGGGTGGCCAGATCCATCATCCTGGTCTGTCTTAGTCTGGAAGCTCCACTAAAACCTGTCCACCACAGGTGACCGGTGGCATGGCTTTCAGCATCACAGCTGCCACAGTAAGACAATGACCGATGGGTGGTGTGGGCCCCTGACCAGGAACCGAACCCAGGCCGCGGTGGTGAGAGTGCTGACTCTTAACCCCGAGACCACTGTTTATCCGTTTATTTGCATTAATGTAGTAACTGATGTATTTGGGTTTGAGTCTTCCGTCTTAATTATTTGTTTCCTGTTTGTGTCCCACCTCGTCTGTGTTCCTTTTTCTTTTCCTTTTTGCCCTCTTCTGGGTTATTTATTTTTTGTCTCATCATTCTCCTCTATCCTGTTGGTTCTTATATGATTTTACTATTCTTTCAATGGTTACCCTTGGGATCAATAAACTAGTACTTTTATCATTTACCAAACAATGAAAGAACCTTAGAACACTTCAACTCCGTTTGTTCCCTTTCTGCTTTTGTGTTGTTATTGTCTTGCATTTAACTCTTTATGTCCTTAAACCCTGTGCAGCATAATTATCCTTACTGTTTTCTCTAGTCCCATATTGATTTGCGTTTACCCTCGTGGTCACCCTTTCAGTTGCTCTTCATTCCTTCCCAAATATCTTGTTCCCCTCTGGGGTCATATTTCCTCTCCCTAAAGAATTCCCCTTATGGGTTTTTTAGTGCAGATTTGTTAGCAATGAATTATCTGAGCTTCTGTTTGTCTGAAAACATCTTTGCGTTGCCTTCCTGTAGGAGCGTGTTTTCACTGCACGTGGAAGCGTAGGTTAGCTCTTGAGAGACGAATTTCCATCGTCTTCTCGCTTCTGTAGTTTCCATTGAGAGTTAGTGTCAGTCCCATACTCATTGTTCAGTGAGGATCATATATTATTTTTCTGGGGTTTTTTTCTGTTTACTTTTAAGATTTTTTTCTTTGCCTTTGATTCTCAGTAGTTTTACTATGATGTGCTCAGGTCTGGAGTCCTTTAATCTGTGAGTTGATGTTTTGTCCATTTGGGGAAATTTTTGGCCAGTGTCTTTTCAGCAAATGCTACTTCTCCTTCGTCTCTTACTCCCTTCTTGTCTTTCATTTACGCTTACATTTGACCCTTTCACAGGGTTCCATATATATCTTACATCCCTTTCTGTTCTCTATCCTTTTTTCTTCCTGTCCTTCCAGCACAAAAATTCATCAGCTGAGTCTAATTGAGCTAATTTCACTCGTTGGACTTTCCTTCTAGGATTTCCATTTCATTCTTTTTTGTTGCTAATAGCTTACAGTTATCTGGTGAAATTCTCCATTTTATCATCTATCTTTTTGAACCTGTTACTTGCAGTAGCTTTAAAGTTCATATCTGCCCACTCTAATGTCTTGAGCCCCTCTGGATCTGTTTTTTTTCCTCTTGATCCCTCTCCTACTCTGTACTGTTATTTTTGATATTGCGTATGAAAAATTCTAAAGGCTCTGGATGATATGATCTTCCTCCAGACAGGATTTCCTTTCGTCCCTGGCGGTCATGATGTTAAGGGGTGGAGCACCTTCGATATTAAGTCGAGGATTGAGCTGATTGAAGGCTGGGCCCCAGGCTTGGGAGGCCTGGTCTGTCTCTCCTTCTCTGATGCTCCTCGGATGTGGCTCTTCATGGGTCCCAAGTGAAAACAGTCTTTACCAGGGCCCCTCCTGTTTTGTGGGCCCCAAACTGCCCACCCTCATGAGCCTGCCGAAAGTTTGGCCTAATGTCTTAGTATCCTAGGTATATGCTCAGTTTCTCAGCCCAACCCACTTACCACTCAGCAGTTGTTTCAGTGGGGGAGCTGCATAGACGGTTGGCTTACTTTATGCTTCCCTTCTCTCTAGGGTCTTCTCTAGGACCCTGGATACCTTTGTGCCTTAAACTTCGTTTTACCCCCAAGCTGCCTGGGACTGACGGAAGCTCCGTTTAGCTTCTCTGCCCGTAGCCACTGTTTTCTCTTCAGCCTTCCAGCTTCTCCACTGTTCACCCGGGGAAGTGGCAGGTGCCTGGTGGGGTGCCGCCTGTGTTTTAGGTCTCCTGCCTCTAGACAGGTGCGGGTTTTGAGTGTCTGTGGGTTTATTTTTTTACGTCTTTTCTGGTGGTTCTCAGTGAGAGAGTTGGTGTACTACAAGCTAATCCATCATAGCTATTGAGAGAAGCGCCGTTCCTGGTTTACATAATAATCCCATTGGTGTTGTATTCAGCAGGAGTTGGACGCGGAGTGCAGCCTGGCTGCTCTGTTTGTTATAGTCATCTTTCTGGTCATCCCAGTTGTCGCCATGCGTTCATTTCTTTGATAGCTCAAGTAAATGCCCGTCTTATCAGTTACAAGAATTTTCAGAACATTAAATGCAACAACAAAAAGTCTTCTTTCCTTAATTCTTTTAAAAAATTTCTTTGGTAGGTGTACTAGTTATTTATTGCTGTGTCACAAGTTAACCCCAAATTTAGTAGCCTCTAACAATACTGTCCCATAGTTCCTCTTGGCTTGGCCGGGTCCTCTGGCTCTGGCTCTCTTGCAAGGATACAATCATCTCAAGACTCATCTGGGAAAGATTTGCTTCCTAGCTCACTCTCATGGTGGTTGACAGGATCCAGTTCCTTGAACTCTCGCACTGAAGCCTCTCTTCCTCACAAGATGCCAGCTGGAGGCCTTCCTCATTTCCTTGCCACATAGAGCATCTCACAACATGGCAGTTGGCTTTATCAGCAAGGGGACGAAAGAAGACTGCCAGCAAGAGAGAGAGTACTGGCAAGCCAGAAGTCACAGTCTTCCATGATCTAATCATGGACATGCCTTTCCATCACTTTTGCTGTATTCTGTTTGTTAGAAACAACCGCGAGGTCCAGCCCACACTCTGGGAGGGAATTACACGAGGTCATGAATACCAGGGGCAAGGGTCACTGAGAGCCATTTTTGAAAGCTGCCTTCCACAGTATGGAAAGTCAGAATATGAAGGGCCTTCATTGTTTTAATTTAATTTTACTCTACAGCAAGGGTACCAGATTTGGGGGCTGGAGAGTCACCACTTTGATGTATTTATATGACTGCGTTTTCTTATCCATCGACTCTCTTGTGCCCTCGTGCATTAGCCTTTGGGCATACACATATGCTGACAAGGAGCCTACTGTTCGTGAAGGAGACCGATGAGTACACAGTCAGGGAATACACTGAGAGGGACCACGAGAGAGGAAAGTTGTACAGTTATGAGCCTTAGAGGATATGAGGGAGGTTAGGCAGAGCAGAGAGAGAAGAGCAACAAGTGCCACCGTCAGGAGCCTAAAGAAGGACCATTCAGAGAACTGCCGGCAAAGTCCTAGGGATGGCACTGCAGGTGTTTGAGCGAGGAGGCTGCGTGATGAAAACTGTGTGGTGGTGAGATCAACCTGGTACTGTTGTGTGGACGGTTCAAAGGGGAAGAGACAAAGAAGGGGAGGATTGTTAGTCAACTATTTCAGTTGTAAGTAGTTCATGAACTGGGTATTGGGTAGGGAGGTGGGTAGGAGTGAAAAGGGCAAAGGTAAGAGACACCTAGGAGCTGGAAGGGCCCACAGGAAGCGCCTGACTGGACACAGGACGAGGGCGAAGAAGTGGGAGGTGACCTGGTAACTCGTGTCCTGGCAGCTTGGAGAAGGGCGGATTCATTCACAAAACAGGGAAGTCCGCGAGGAGCAGTTTGTGGAGACAGTCAGGTTGAGCTGAAAGCTTAGGTCTCTTGGTTCTCAATAAAAAGGTCTGTGCCTGCTTAAAAATTTACAAATGTTAGTCTGTACCCCCCAAGATTTTGATTTATTAAGATTGGGGTGAGGCTCTGGCATCTAGACTGTTCCCAGGAGATTCTGATGCATAGTTGGGATTTAGAACCACTGAACCAGGGGTGTGAACATTATTGATCATTTATGGTGGCGTATGTAGTTTAAAGTCTGTATTTATAACTCTGGATGGAGTCGGTGGTTAACAGAGCTATAGAACGATAAACTTAATGCATGCTCTCAAGGAACTCAGCCTGGTCAGGGAGATGGGCTTATGAACTAAGAGCTACCCTGCAAGAAAGCTAGTGCTTTAAAAAAAAAAGGCATGTCCTCAGCACTGTAGGGATGCGGTAGCTAGAACCACCTAAGCAGGAGGTTGTTCAAAGTGGATGGGGGGAGAGTGAGTAGCAGAGAGCAGCCAGATAAATGGAATGACCAGATTCACACAGCTGGGCCTGCGTGCAGAATAGCCATCTGGGTTCCATTTTGGCAAATAATCCTCAGATGAAAACAGTTGAGGGACAGAAACGAAATGCACCTTTTGCAGCAGTTTCATTGGTTTATGCTGACTTATTTTTTTCTGTAGCGCTTTTTGCCTTAGAGTAGCCACTGGCTCTATAAACCAGCGGCAGCTGCTATGCCCCCGTCTCCTTTGGGGTGGGGTCGGGGGTTCTTGGCTAGAGGGAACACGGCCAGTAGCTAATCCTACGCCCTCATCCATTAGGGAGTAGTTACAGGGCCCTCCGCCCTCTTCTCCAGCAGTGACAGGCACTTATCAGGGGGAGGACTGAGCACAAACTCAGTCTCCTTACTGCTTGGCCTGCTCCATCACTGGGTTCTGTGAATGAATGAATGGGTGGATGAAGGCGCTTACTTTGCTAAAACATGGGATTGGCTGTGTCTTCTGGCCCGTTTTGTAAATTCCTAAATACCTATGCCATGTTTCTTCCTCACTGACACACTGTGTAAGAGAATAGAAAAGAGGATGCTACTGTGGTGTTTCGTACAAAGTCTAAAGACCATGAAGCATTTTTTCCTTTGCAAATGACTCTAAGAGTTTTGAGGACTTGTCAAGTTGTCTTTGTTTTTACACATCTGAGACATCAGTGAGGTCAGAGATAAAGGCAAAGAAATTGATACACAGCTGTCTTGTTCCATGTAAATTATCAAAATAATCAAATTTAACAGATTTGGTGGCATTTTTTGTTCAAAGCTGTCATTACTTTTTTTATAGTGAAGAATGAAAATCTAGAAAATTTGGAGGAAAAAGAATATTTTGGAATTGTCACTGTAAGGATTTTAGTTCATGAGTGGCCTATGACATCTGGTTCCAGTTTGCAGCTAATTGTCATACAAGAAGAAGTAGTAGAGATTGATGGAAAACAAGTAAGACAGTATGCTTATTAATTGGGAATTAAATTGTAAAGATTTGTGCTCAGTATTGTGCATATGTTCAATTGTTTTCTTATTTCTGATTTGATAAGGAAGAAAGGTACCTAATGTTGCCTGTGTCCAGTCATTTGGGATTTTTTACTTGTTTTAGCATTTACTTATTTAGCATTTGAAGTCTTAATTTTAAAAAATTGATCATATTCCTACCTGTTGATATCACTTTAAAATATTATGAACATCATTAAACAGAGCAAGTAAGTGAGGAGAGTGACTTTGGTTCACAGCTCTGCTGCTGTCTGCTCTGGCTAAGTCTCTCAGTAAATGCAATGGAATTGAGCAAGCTGACGGTAGCGAGCGCTAAAGCACAGAAATACGATTAAAGATGCAAATTAATGCCTCAAATGGGGGGAATAAAGAGGAACTGTGTGAACAGGACAAGTCTTTTAGTTACAGAAATCAGGGAGGAAAATTCAGTTTTAAAATCTCATGGGGTTATGCCATTATTTAAAATAAAGAGTAATTGATTATTTTTTCCTATAGGCTCAACAAAAGGATGTCACTGAAATTGATATTTTAGTTAAGAACCAGGGAGTACTCAGACATACAAACTACACCCTGCCTTTGGAAGAAAGCATGCTGTACTCCATTTCCCGAGACAATGACGTTTTGTTTACCCTTCCCAACCTCTCCAAAAAAGGTACTTTAAGAGACCGTTATTTACAGTATTAAGGATGTTATTTCTTTTGTTCGTAGCTTTTTAATCATAGTTAACATTTTTGGAAGTAAGCTTCTTTCAAACATACTTTATAACACGCATTACTTGATATGTCCACTTAAGGACGTCAGGAGTCTCTTTTGAGTCTGAAAAGAATGTGGTCCGTGCTCATTGCAAAGTGACATCTTGCTGTAATTATCTACTCTTACTCTGGGTAATCATCACAAGATACATGATAAGAATATCATTGGTGTAACTTCATGTAGAGGAAGCAGTAGTCATTTTTTTCCACCAGAACAGAACTTTTAAAAATTTGACTTTCTGTGTGATAGAATCATAATTGCCATAGCTCTGGTATAACTGTCTTAGTTTATGGCACCTTTCTGACACTTAAATCTGAATAATCAAATATGTTATTTTTTTCCTCCCATGGCAAAATGTATGTTCTTACTATCCTAAGTGTTTGTGGTGTAGTAATCTTAGGACTAGTAGGAGAGGCCCGAGTGCGCCTGCGTCTTGGTAACTTGGCTCTTCCTCCTCAGTAGAAAGTGTTAGTTCGTTGCAGACCACCAGCCAGTACCCCATCAGGAGCATGGAGACCACCGTAGAAGGAGAGGCTCTACCTGGCAAATTACCTGAGACTCCTCTCAGAGCAGAGCCTCCGTTTCCCTATAAGGTAAATCAGCTGTTTGGGATTATCTTTATGTTACAAACATTTATGGTTACAGTGAAGAAAATAGCATTTAAAATGAGGTGGAAACCGTGAGCATTAGAAGTACGAAACATTGTTAATGATGGTCTCATCACTGTTTTAATGTGGTGTTTTTAGGTATTCCTATTTTCCTTTCCGAGTTTCATTTCATAATGATAGAGTCAGATAATGATGGTGAAGGCACTGGATTTCATTTTGTTTGGGATTTCTAGTTCCATGTTTTTCCCAAATCCCCATTTGTTTAGTCTGTGACTGCTGCCTCGCACGCACACGTGCATGGTGCCCTCGCCATCTTGTACAGTGACCGAGCACGCTTGGTTGACAGTATGCTAAGTCAGACTGCTTAAGTTTGACTCCTGCTTCTGCCACTTACTAGTTTTGGGATCCTGAGTTCCTAGCCTCTCTAGCCTCAGTTTCTTTATCTGTACAACGGGATGCCCACTTAATCTGCAAAGTAGTGCCCGTCACATGTGGTTGTATAAGGATTAAATAAGATGGGTGCTGATGTCAGTTGCATTGGCACCTCTGAAGTACTCATGTGTTACTAATGAGCTTACACAGCTGGCCGGGAAGATATTCGGGGTTCAGAGAGAGTATCGTGATGTCTCCATAAGTATTAGCTAGGCCCCTTCCTCACAGTAATTTCCATTGAAATGAGCAGGGTCTGCTGGTAGTCTCAGAGGAGCCCAGAGATGATTCTTTGAAGAACTTCTCACTGAAGATTGGGATTGCTTGTTTGGGGTTGCTGGGGAAACCCAGGTCACTTTTTGCTACCTGAACCCTAGCCCCCTCATCCTGTCCACTTCCGCTCCCTCGGAGCTCGGCCGCCTGGGAACAGGCTGTCTTTAAAGCCCGTGCCGTCAATGCATTCTTAGTTTCCTCTCTCACTCTTGAAGGATAGAAATATGTTTTGTACACAGTGAACTCCCCATCTGTTCTAAAAGCTATTAATAGGGGTGTCTTTCTCTCCTTCTCTTGTCCTCCCACTATTGGAAACACAGTTGACTCCTGGTCCATTTGGGGTAAAGTGTACTAGCCTAACTTCTTGTCACTTAGCAATTATTTGCACTTGATTTATAGTTAGAAAACCGTATAATTGTAAAGGACAGTAATATTTCTGTGCTTGTGTTGTTAGAACTTAATTTTTAAAATTGTAAATAACTTTCTAAGGTACGTTTTAAAGTAAAATGTACCTATTTAAAATATAGAGTTAGGTAAGTTTTGACAAGTGTAGACACCCATGTAACCACCCCCACAATCAAAATATGTTATTATTATCACCCCAGAGCTAGAACATGATTTTTAAAATTTCGTAGAGCTCAAATCAAACTTGCATGTCTAATCAAAACTCCTGTTTTAGGTGATGTGTCAGTGGATGGAGAGGTTCAGGAAGGACCTGTGCAGGTTCTGGAGCAGCGTTTGCCCAGTGTTCTTCATGTTTTTGAATGTCATGGTGGTCGGAATTATAGGAGCAGCTGTGGTGATAACCATCTTAAAGGTGCTTTTCCCAGTTTGTGAATACAAGTAAGTATTTCTTAGGTTTGGAACAGTATGAGTACTTTTAGTGATTAAAAATTGAATTGTTTACTATATGTTAGAGCAGAAAATATAAAAATTAAGAAGGAGAAGAAAAGTGGAAGGGAGGATAACATCTCCCTTTTGTTTCTAGCCCATCTTCCAACTTTAGGAGAATTAAAAGACATTTATTGGCTATCTGTTACAATAAAGATGCTTGTCTTGGGGATTCAAATATGAATTAAGACAAACTCTGCAGTCCAAGAACTTAACGTCTATTAGAGAGAGAAAGGAAACAAATTTAATGGGAAATGCAGTGTGTATAGTAAGAGAGAGACGAAACAAGAGGGCTTCACTGTGTGTTGTCGACCCCACAGTATCAGTTGAAAGTGCAGTTACTCTCAGAGGAGCGGGATGCTCACTGCGTGCTGCTTGTGAGAGAAAACAGCACAAGAGGAAACTCTGACTGTTTGTCGGGGGCTTAACTCACCAATGGTCCCAGATGCACTGGGATTCTGTGCAGTAAAAGAAAGCAGCATGCATGCTGAGATGGAGAGAAGTCCAAAATCTGTTAGATGGGAAAAACTGCATAACAGTATGATCCCATTTGGGTAAAACAAAAGTATTATGTGTATATAGATGGAGAATTTCTGGAATGACAAAGAAAATAAGTTATCTCTAATAAGTGGGAATGAGAACAGGGGTGAAGAGAGTTTCACTTTTCCCCTTCTGTACAGCTTGATTTTTTTGGTGAGGAAGATTGGCCCTGAGCTAACATTTGTTGCCAATCTTCTTCATTTCGCTTGAGGAAGACTGACTCTGAGCTAACATCTTTGCCAGTCTTCCTCTATTTTTTGTGGGATGCTGCCATAGTGTGGCTTGAGAAGCAGTGCCAGGTCCATGCCTGGGATCTGAACCTGTGAACTCTGGGTCACCAAAGCAGAGTGTGTGAACTTAACCACTACGTTGCCGGGCCAGCCCCAGCTTGATTTTTTTAACCATATGAAATTATTTTACACATTTTACAATGAATTTATTGTTAGCATTTTCAAAAGTTAAATGATTAGTCTTTTTGGTTGTCTTAATAGAAGTAAATCTCAGCTGGCCCAGTGGCACAGCAGTTAAGTTCGCATGTTCCACTTCGGCGGCCCGGGGTTTGCTGATTCAGATCTCAGGTGCAGACTTACGCACTGCTCATCAAGGCATGCTGTGGCAGCCATGTTACATATGAAGTGGAGGAAGATGGGCACGGATGTTAGTTCAGGGCCAAGCTCCCTCAGCAAAAAAAGAGGAAGATTGGCAGCAGATGTTAGCTCAGGGCTAATCTTCCTCAAAAAAAAAAGTAAATCTCAATAGAAGAGAGAGGACCACAATTTTTCACTTAGTTAAATTACATTGCACCATGTTGGAAAGACCATATGATTGTAGGAAAAAAGACCCAATTTTAACATTCACTTTTCTACTTCCTTGTCATGACGTCTTCAAAATTACCATGTCTTCATGTGTAACATTGAACTAGTGCCTCCCTTAAAGGATTGTTAAAGGTCAGAGTCATAGTGCAAGCAAAGAACCTGAGAAATATTAGTGCCCCTGCCCTTTTTAGTTAGAGTTTCTTCTGAAGAATTTGCATTTCCCATTTCTTTCTGATAATGAAAATTCTGTAACTTACTAGTTTCTTCTTTTTTCTTTGGCTGCCAGGAAGCTCAGAACTTTTTAAAAACTTTATTATGAAAACCTGTGTAGAAAGCAGTGTTATAAACTTTTTTATTTTTCTTTTACCAAATGTTTTTATTTGTTATGGGTTCCTCTGTGGGAAAAGATGCAATGTAAAAACCAAATTAAAAACCAGATTTGCAATGTACTTTATCAATGGCAGCTGTACTGAAGATGCTCTCTGGTAGTCAGAGATTCCATCAGTGCAGACGCACAGAGAGCAGTTAAAGCAGCTGTCACTTCCCCGTTCAGTTCATGTTCCTGGAGGTCCTCAGTGTTAACTGTTGGGTGGCATCTTCATCCAAATGCTGTGTATTGATAGAAATGTATACTGGTAACTATAGTGCTCGCCCTCGACTCTCACCTGTCCCACAGGCTGCTTCGCTCACTTCTGACGGAGGCCCCCACACTGTCGCGGTTCACAGCACTCTTAGTGTGCCAGTAACTTTCCTGGTGCCCTTATCTAAGCCAGAAGAAAACACTGAAAGAAAAATATTTTTATTGAATTCTTAACTCACTAATGGGATGTGTGCATGTGTAGGGCACCACACAATACTCTTATCTTGGAATCAGAATGACACCTCCACCCTCATTTCCTAGTCAACTCTAGTTTTTGCACAGCATTTGCTTTTTATCACAGTACCTGCCCAAAATCCCGCTTTGCAAAGACAGGACTTCACTGAAAGGAACGTGTAGTGCCATCTCACGTTGAAGCCGTGAAGTGCCCTCAGCCTAGCATTACACATGAAGTCTGGACAACTTCAGTAGTCTCTAGTGCCTCTGAGTCTGCTGTGCCCCCGGGGTCTCAGTGCAGTTTAGGGACCGTGGGCCTAAGATCTTTTCCTGTCAATACATATACAGGCTGACTTATTCTCTTTATGGCTGCATAGTGCTCCACAGTATGCAGATGCCTTAATGTAACCATTCCTCCATTAGACAGCTAATTTCCAATTATGCTCTAGTCTGCATTCTTAAATGTACATGCATCTCTGGGCACGTGTGTATTTATGGAGAACAGAGTCCTAAAAGTGAAATTACTGGGTCAAAGGGTACATATATTCGGCATCTCCTCAACACTTGATAGCAGTCTTTTTGTTTTTGCTACTGTGGACAGAAATAGAATCTTACTTTAATTTGCATTTTCTTCTTCCTAGCATCTTTGCTAGTCTGGGTCTAGCTCAGTCTAGCGTCTCTGTGAGAATTGGCTGTATATATTTCTCCTGTGACGTGCCCAGTCACAGCCTGGCCCATGCTTCAGTTGTCTTGCCTTTTGTAACCATCAGTGTGTGGGAGCTCCCTTGTCTGTTACACACACATGGCATGTATTGCAGATATATGTATTTTTTATCCCAGACTACGATTTGTCTTTTGCTCTTGTTTATGGCTTTCCATATCATACAGAAGTTTTAAATTTGGGGCCAGAACAATTCATACTTTTCCTTTCTGGCTTTTAGGGTTCTTAATTTGTCTTAAGTAGGCCTTTCCCATCTTAAATTACATAAGAGTCTTCTTAAAACTTATTTTTTACCATCAGTTTTGGTTGAGTTTAAGCTCGAGTTCTGATCTTGTTTTCCAGAGAGGCCCTTGTTCGATTAGTAATTTGCCCAGTGATTAGAACCTTACCCTTTTCTGAGCTAAATTCCCATGTACCTTAGTCTTGTTTCTGGACTGTCTTCTTCCACTGACTTGTCTATTCCTGTGCCAGCAGCACGGTTTGAATTACTACATTTTACTAAAACCTTTGATAGCCGCTTAGGGCACCTGCCGCTCCTTCCCATTGTTCTCTTGAAGAAAATGTTACAGCTGGTCTTGCAGCTTCTCCCTTGTGAACTTTGGAATCTGCTTGTTCAGTCCTAGAAACCACTGACTTCTGTCGACGGTTGGTTTGGGACGACGCTGAACTCGCAGCGCAGGCTCTTGGATCCGATCCGAAGGCCTCTCCCTGGCCGGGTGCTTAGTGAGAGAATGGTGCCTGAGGTCTAGGGCTGCTTTCCGTGGTGAGGACTGCTGAGAAGGCTGCGTGGCCTAGTCTTTTTGCCCACCTTGTGCAGATCTAGGGCTCGGAGCGTCTGCGTTGGAGATCTCTGCTTCCCCCGTCCTTCCCTTCCCTGCAGCACCAAGGAAGGACTCCCCGTCCCTTCGACTCCCACAGTTCTGTGGTTAAACTGAACTTTGGACTCAGAGTTCGTACAACCACTATAAACTAAATAAAATGAAGCAGAAGTACCTAACCCCAGGGATGTATTTACCTACAACCATGAAGTATCCCTGTCTTCCTCCCAAACTACAGACAGCGCAAATGTTTCATTGGAATTTTTCTATTTCAGAGGAATTCTTCAGTTGGATAAAGTGAATGTTATACCTGTGACAGCTATCAACTTACATCCAGATGGTCCTGAGAAAACAGTGGAAAACCGTGGAGATAAAACATGTGTTTAAAACACCGTCTCAAATCATTGACTTTGAATTAGTCTTTTGGCTCTAAATTTGCCACTTGAATATAATTTTCTTTAAATCATTAAGAATCAGTTTATACACTAGAGAAACTGCTAAACTAAAACTGCCTAAAACTTGACCTTTAAAGTGACAAGTTAAAGTTCACCTTATTCTATACCAGGGCTGGCTATTCAGATGATGAATTGTTAAGGAAAATTTAAATGAAGTGGAAGAGAAGACAAGTGAAGAAACTTTGAAATTACCAAAAAGAAAAAAAAAGGCAAGACAAAAATGCCATGTGCCAATACTTTTCAAGGTGCCTTTGTTAAGGGAATTATATCCACTTAATTACTATAATATATAAGACTTTATGAAAAGCACTTTATGAAATTCTAATTTAAACGCTCGAGAACTTAACACTTATTTTTTTATTCAGTAAAATGTGCCTTTATATTAAGTACGTGACTAGTATAAAATCACTGAAGTGTATAATGATTTGACTGTATCCTGTACCAAGACTACTTACCTTGAATACACCAGGATTTAAAAATAGTAGTGACATGTTCTCACTCTAAAATAAACTTTTTTTGAGAAAAAAAAGTACAGTCTTTTTGATATACTTGGCCCAGGTGAGAATTACTTATGTATAACAGCTCCCATCACATGCGCTGGCTGAAACCAGGGCTCCAGCACTTGCTGAGTCCATCAGTAACACGGAATCAGAACGTGCCTTCGCTCCGTGGTTCTAAGTATGGTGCTAGTTACCCTAAAACAGCATTTGGTCTTACTTTTTTTAACCATTACCCATACTGACATACATTTTACAATGTGATGTAGTACATATAATACTTATCTTTACTCTATGTGATAGATATTTTCTATTGTTTGATTAAAAAAAATGATTGCATCCCATCATTTTAAACACATTGTCCGGGGCCAGCCCTGTGGCCAAGTGGTTAAGTTCGCGCACTCCGCTTTGGCGGCCCAGGGTTTTGCTGGTTCAGATCCTGGCGCGGACATGGCACTGCTCATCAGGCCATGCTGAGGTGGCATCTCACATGCCACAACTAGAAGGACCCACAACTAAAATATACAACTATGTACGAGGGGGATTTGGGGAGAAAAAGCAGGAAAAAAAAAAGATTGGCAAGAGTTGGTAGCCAAGGTGCCAATCTTTAAACACATTGTCCAAGAAAGTATTGACTGGTTTTTAAAACCACCTTAGATTTAGGCTAAACAGGTGTGTTAGTTTGGGGGAAGGAGGACAGGTAGAGTGAGGGGGTGATGTTTCATTTTGCCTAGCTGTTTCTACTGAGTTCTAACCAGTTCTAACTCCACACAATGACTGAGCACAAGCACAGCGAGCAGAACAGCCAGTTGGAGAGGAGGCTGTGCGGTCAGCAGACCCCATCCTGCCTTCTCTCCTCACCTGTGAGACCTGGGACCGCACACGGCACTCAGTCTCCGTGAGGCTGTTTTCTATGGTTGCGATGATACAGTTAGTTATTTTTTTATAAGTAATCATAAATGGAAATCTTACCTAAAATTTTATATGATTAACTTACTTCATTTATTAACTTTTACTTACACCATTAACTTATTTTAATTATGCTTAGTATCCCTGAGTGACGGGCTCAGTGAGTTTCCTTAGGGTACAGTGAGCAGCACAGGTACAGAATTACCTACTTGCCTACAGTGCAGCCTCTTATGTGGGCAGAATAAAGTCAGGCAAGGTTGTATACAGATACATAATTTTTCCTTTTAAATGCACAGTAGAATGAAGCGTCTTTAAAGCTCTCCCAGGAAGAGGAGGAAAGCCACCATAACACCAGGCAGGAAGGCAGGCACACTGGGTGTGCACGGTTCATGCCTCAACTGGCTACTTGTTTAAGAATGTTCAGGAATTTTCACTTATTCACTGGCATCCAAGGAGCCAGAGCCAGTCTTATTCCCCAGAAGGAACAGCAGGCACACACAGTGGAAGAGAAGATGCTATACTACTTAGAAGTACATATAAAGACAGTTTTCCAAGCTGACTAACAGCATTTGTGTTGCAACATTTGTGGTCAATGAAAGAAATCAGGTAATTCTAAAATAAAACAAATTTGCTTGCAGCTTTGAAAAATTGCCTTTTATTCAGAATCATAAGGTTTTTTTTAAATCTTACCATTACGAAAGTTTTAAAAAAAATAAGAGTACTCGGTGCAATGGAATACTACATTTAATTATTATTCAGATGCTTAAGGCAGGTTTCTCACCGTTTACATGTGAGAATTTAGCATGATCCAAACTCAAATATCCATTTCTCATATCTTTCAATGTCTGCAGCAGATACTGACTTAGAAACCTTTTTTAAAGCCATTTCAAAATCCTCCATAGTTGTAGGCATGTGCATTTCTTCTCTTGAAAGATTTCGGATTTCTTCTGGGGTCAAACCTTCAATACGCCTTCTCATTGCCATCAAGGATGCATCCCTAGGTTTTAAATTAAAAAAAAAAACACAAAGTGGTATTTCGATTCAAAGAAAACCTGTGAATAGAAATTGTTTTCAGTGTGTGTTATAACATTCTGTAATTATGATCTTATTATACGTACATATGTAGTATTGTCTAGAATCTTGTATCAGAATATAAGACCTGTTCTGAGTTGTTTTTTAGAAGCTGAATCTTCCATGATGAAATAAGGATACTAATCAATTTAAATAACTGATACTGAGCATAAAGCCCAAGAAAAAGTAAAAAAGTATAATAAAGAAGCCAGCAATTGAATTTATACTTATAATTGACTCTCACTGTAGGTGTCCAATAAAATGAAGACTAAGCCTCACAGAGGCAGGAAAGAACCTGTTACCTAGAAAATGAAATATTTTCTACCCTGTGTAGGGAAAGCTCAATGATCAAGTTAGGTGGCTTCTCCTTGCCCTCTCCCTATTGAGCACTTGTTTCTTTAAAAAAAGGAGAAACTTCAGACTCAAGGACCTCTTTCCCTTCGCCCAGTTTCATCCTTAACAGCAGACACCATTTACGCAAAGGGACAGCACCCCAGAGCTGCTTCATCTACACACACCATCAGGAACCCGCACAAGAACCTGCACGCTGGGCTGGCTTCAGAGATGAGGACACGGGTGCAGTCTGGCACTGACAAAGAGCATCTGAGCCAGGACTCAGATTAGGGCAAAGCCTACTTGAATCAGCTGGATTAGAGACAGTCTTTTTTTTTCCTTTTTACTGCTGTTCTATCACATTTAGGACACTTTCACTGAAAATGAGACTGTACTTTCCTTGGGCATGCCAAATCAATCTATTTCACAATTATGTTTCCTACCTAACTATACTGAACAAACGCACAACAACTTTTTTAATCCAAGACAATTATTGATTTTCTATTTCACACCAGTTGTTCTAACATTAGCTTCTTGAACTTGTGGCTTTCAAATGAACTGCAGACTCTTCACTAACATGCAAGATACCCAAATATTTTACCAGCACCTGCTAACACTAACAATACCAAAACTTGGGTCTCTGACTATGGACTGTAATGTGAGGGTCTATTCCTCATCTATCTTAATTCAGACTAAAAACTTCACAATAGAAATTTATACCCACAGAAACCTATCCGTCCAAATTAATTCATACCTGCACACATTGGTAATGTCCGCACCTGAATAACCTTCCATGTTTTCTGCTATACTTGCAAGGTCAACATCATCAGCCAGTTCCAGCTCACGCAGACTTATTCGTAAGAGCTCTTCCCTGCCCTTTGCTAATGGTAGAGACAAATGTAAACATGTAAGCCTTCAACATAAACACAGTGTATTATTTTTTAAGTCTACTTTGTGTGCGAAATCGTTTCCCAATTCTTAGACTTCATCCGCTTAAAAATTTAAGAGCCATTCCTCACTGAATCTTAAATTTCTTAGTATCAAGGCTTTCAGGCGCGAGATATAGCCAAGCCAGTTAATATGAAGAAAGACATCCTACATTTGTCTCTTAAAGTTAATTAATACCAAATTTTAAAATGTTTACATAAAACTAACAAATAGTTAACATCAGCTTTCTGACAAGATTCAAATGAAGATACCTGACGGTAATGGAATATAGATTCTTTTCTCAAGACGTCGTCTTAAGGCCTCATCGATATCCCAGGGAAAATTAGTAGCTGCCAGAACCATCACCATTTTGGAAGGGTCGTCATTTTCAGAAGCACCTCCAACACCTGAAAGAAGTGTAAGGAGAGAGTAAAACATCTAAATCAGACCACACAAAATACAGCTCAGTTATTTAAACACCATCAAATACTTAGCACATTACACGGTAATAGAATCTTCAAGTCTACTTAAGACTTATAAAGCTAACGGGTAACATATGTGAATATGTAGTCCAAGAAAAGGGAGTTTTTGGAGTATGCAAAAAATATGACTCAAAATAGATTTAATCAAAGGCCAGCTCGGCTCAACTACATACCAATTTTTTTTTTTTTAATTTTCAAAGGCATTTATCCCTAAAGCCAATTTATCTGCATTTATTTCAATTTCATAGCTAACAAGAAGAGATAAGTGTATATGCCAAAGGGTGCCCTGTGAATAGCCATTATTTCTGGCCTGTGACTACTGTCAGTGTACCCAATTAACTGCTGTCAACCTCCAGGACCTCCTTGCCAGCCCCCTCTAGTCGTCTTGAGCGGTGTGGGTCAGCACTGTGACAAGAGCTTGATCTGCTGGGGCTGGAGATGCTGCACAACCTCCCTCCCCCGTCATCTGTGGAGAGACACAGGCATACCATCCATCTGAACCAGCAGCTCAGCCTTCACCCTTCTGCTTGCCTCGTGCTCCTCAGACGTCCCTCTGCGACTGCAAATGGAATCTATCTCATCAATAAAGATGGTGGCTGGAGAATAAAACCGAGCCTAAAGGAAGAAACCGTGCAATGCCAGATTTTTATTTCATTTAAAAATAGTTTATAGTTTAGCAATTAGGAAACAGTTGAGGAGCCTGCCACATTGTGCATCCCTCCCTCTTGCCCTAATACTGGAGGGAGAAGACAGAATTGGAACTTGGAACAGCTAAAATACGGCTTCTTTCTTCTCTTTTTTTCAAGATTGGCACCTGAGCTGACATCTGCTGCCCATCTTCTTTTCTTCCTCTTCTCCCCAAAGCCCCCGGGGTCCACAGTAGTACGTTCTAGTTGTAGGTCCTTCTGGTTGTGCTGTGTGGGACGCCGCCTCAGCGCCACCTCAGGGTGACGAGCAGTGCTAGGTCCGCAGCCAGGATCCGAACTGGTGAAACCCTGGGCCGCCGAAGCAGAGCATGCGAACTTAACCACTTGGCTACTGGGCCGGCCCCCATAAACTATAGCTTCTAATACAGACTTATCATATACTTAGATATTACATGGCAATCTTTTGTACCATTCAGTACTATAAGTGGCTGTTTATACTTATGTATGAGTGACAAATACAAGATTATCCTGTACAACACAATGATATGGGTAACTGGTAGGAAAACATCTACAGATACTGGTAAGTGTTCTCAAGTTCTAGAACAAATTTGGTTACAGGGAACCATTACCTTAAATAAAATCATATAGATGCCCTCTAAGAAATTCTAATTAAATTGCCATTTTTTCATTTGAGTAATACATACTATTTTTATCCTAAGTAGTCAATCAGAAGAGTCAATTTACATGACCCAAGTTTTTTTGGATAAAATTCACCATTTAAACCATTTTAAAGTGTACAAAGTATTTAGTACATTCACAATGTTGTGCAACCATCACCACTATCAAATTCCAGGATATTTTCATTGCCCCCAAAACATAACCCATACTTCCTTCCCATCAGCCCCTGGCAATCACTAATCTATTATCTGTCTCTATGGATTTGCCTATTCTGGACATTTCATATAAACAGAATCATACAATATCTGGTCTTTTGTGTCTGGCTTCTTTCACATAGCATAATGTTTCAAGGTTCATCTATGTTGTACCATGTACATATCCCCCAACTTTATTTTTGCACCTTAAGTGCATTCCTTCCTCAAATCAAAGAATGGGGAGACTGATCCAATAAATAACAGATCTAGTCAAGTATTGATCTAGTAATAGCTGTGTAAGACTCTCCAGAGTTTCACCTTTCTCTTAAGGAGATTTGAAAAAGCAATTTATTACAGTAACTAAAGAAATTTATTGTTAATTGTGTGTGTGTGTGTGTGTGTGTGTGAGGAAGATTGGCCCTGAGCTAACATCTGTGCCAATGGTTGTCCTTTTTGTATGTGGGATGCTGGCTTGAGGAGCGTGTGTAGGTCTGCAGCCAGGATGCAAACCCGAGAACCCTGGGCCGCCAGAGCGGAATGTGGGAAGTTAACCACTACGTCACCGGGCCAGGCCCCTGTTCAGGATATGTTAAATGAAGTATCCAAAATTAAAGAATCACTGAAAAAGGAAGTTTGAAACTAAATGATGTCAAAGATTTCTTAAAACAGACTTAGAGTGAACACACAGCATTTTAAAGATTTTTCTAAAATTAAAAGTCCGCAAAGGCAAGTCAACAACATAGACTTGAACATGCAATTGTCCTGGGTCTATCAATTCTTCTGGACCATAAGGTTATAATCTAGTGTCCTCTAAGAGGCAATTAACTGTGCTGCAAGCACTGTGCCTCCAAAGTACAGATGCAGTTTTAGTGTGTTCACTTGGAAAATCCTAATATTTAAACTTCACTTTCTTTTTTAATAGAAAATTTGAATTCTAAGTCATCTATTCCCTCCAAAGGGATAACTTCATTTTTAATAAGGCATCCTACTTAGATTTTAGGTACTATATACAAAAATTTTTGTACTTTCTTTTCAAGAAATGGACAAGGGGAGAGAATGAACTTATCATCATGAAAGCATCCAAGAAAATTCTCAATCAAAATTCTAGCTAGAAATCCAATAGAACATACATTGACAAAAATTAAATTTCAATCCGTTTCTTGCCAGAACAAGCAAAAACTAATGGATTCTTCTCTGATACTGAGGGGGTGTAAAAGGGTCTGACTGAAAGCAGAGGCTGTGTGGCACATGTAAAATGGGCCAGGAAAGTACTACAGAGTTTTGGAGTGGACACCAAATGTTGTCTGCACAGCATCCCTTCTGGTAAAAGAAGTCCTCTTTTTCATTCAGAAATCATCCCTTTTCCATTCTTATTTTATGACTTCAAGAGAGGCCAACTCCACTGGAGTCCCAGGGGCATGACTCAGGCCTGGCCAATCAGGTCACTCCACTTCTCCCACCAAAATGATGGCATGGGTATGTGACTCCAAACAGGCCCAACATTAGTCCCTGGACTCTTGCTGGAACAACTGAGAAATGAGGGCTAATTTCTCTGGGATTACCATGAAGACAATAAAAAGAAGGCTTAAGCCTCTGATGTGATCCTAACCAGCCCATGGGCCTGCCTAAAGTCAAAACCAACCCAGAGCTAAGACAGCCAAAGGTCAGAGAGAGATTCCCAAGGACGTAGGAATTGCTGGATCCTGCTGGCCTAAAAATCTAAAAAATAACTTAGGAATATTCCCAGTTATATGACCCTACATATTATTCTTTTTGTTTAAACTCATTTGATCAGGTTTCTGACACTTGAAAATGAAAGTTCTTGACAATACAATAAAAATACAGTTAAATTAAAAGCTTTTGTATGTGTTTGTTCCCATGTCATATGGAAAATCCTGGACAGATTTTTATAGTGTTTAAGTGGCCTCATTTAAGGTAAGATGAGGAGGCTCCCTCTGAGCGATTCTCGGTGGGCCTCAAGAGAGAGGCAATCATCTACAGAGCAGTCAAAACCAAGATGCGAGAGGCAGTGCAATCTTACTCCTTGAGAGACCCATCTGAAAAGAAAAAAGATCACACTGTTTTGAATACTAACCCTCAAAGCCACAAAGGCAGAAGCTCCGAACCACAGGCACGGGTCTGTGACTGAGCCACGCTCAAGTTGGCAACTCAAAGGAGCACACTCCAGAGCAGCTGGGCCTTATTTCACCACAGCCAAGACCTTCCTGGGCAACACCGGGGAAGCCAGGAGAAAATAAGCTGTTTGATATGCCTCACAAACCTCACCAGAAAAAACTGCAAATTAGCACTTTGTGAGGGGTTTCCCCTCAGAGGAGAAAACAGTCAGTTTTCTTGACTATAAAAACCCTATCCTATACATCAAATAATTCTTAAACAGCAACAGCTAACATCTATGAGCCCCTGTGAGCCAGGCTCTGTATTAAGCAGTTTACATGTATCGGCCAGTTTCACCCTGCGAACATTAGAGGTAGGTCCTATGTGACTGTCCTCTTCTCATCCATTAAGCAGCTGGGGATCAGGAAAGGAATGTGCCCACACTTGGGCTCTTTTCCCAGCTAGGAAAGTGACAGAGGTGGGATCTGAACCCAGGCCAGCAGACTCTAAAAACTCAACACTTAGCCACTCACTCTATTTGCTTACATTTAAACAAAAATTTTTTATCAAGCTAACACTGGTTTCTAACATTATATACATTTTATGTATGCAACATTATAATTTGACTTCTACGTGTACTACATTGTGCTCACCACCAAAATCGAGTTTCCATGATCACCATACAATTGACTGTACCCGCTTCACCCTCCCCACAATCCCCTTCCCCTCTGGTAATCACCAATCTGTTCTCCGTAAATATGTGGGTTTTTCTGGTTTTGTTCATTTGTTTATTTTCATATTCCACATGAGTGAAATCATATGGTATTTGTCTTTTTCTATCTGACTTATTTCACTTAGCATAATACCCTCAAGGTCCATCTCTGTTGTCACAAATGGCCAGAGTTCATCTTTTTTTCTATGGCTGAGTATATATATATATGTGTGTGTGTGTGTATATATACACCGCACCTTCTTTATCCATTCATCTGCTGATGGACACTTAGGTTGTTTCCATATCTTGACTATTGTAATAATGCTGCAATGAACATACGGGTGCACAATCTTTTCCAATTAGTGTTTTTGTACTCTTTGGATAAACACTTAGAAGTGGAATAGCTGGATCATACGGTAGTTCTATTCTTAATTTTTTGAGGAATTTCCATATTGGCTTTTAGAGCTTACATTTTAAAAGGCCTAGTTATGCTGGCATACTAGCAATACAAATTTTTTCCCCCCTGAAGCAAAGGGCAAACTAATTCCTCTAAAAGGTTCCCCATTACACTCCGATTGTGGTGTGGACTGTCAGTAAACCATTAAGAACCTGTTAGAATTTGCATCCTGACTTATGAATTATCGAAGTTGAAGGAGAAAGAAAATGGGAATTGAAACAGGAATGAGCTTTTACAGGAAATGGATAAACTGAAATTGTGAGGGTTTTTGTTTGCTTGTTGTATTTTATTCTGATCCTAGGAAGGAAGATCTGGTTATGATATTAGCAATGGTCAACTAAGGTGTTATCCTTAGATAAATCCTTTAAGATTAGGAATGCAAGTCTTTGTCACTGTCTACACAATAAGCATAACTCTGTCCTAATACATGTAACTACACTATTTCTTAAATGAGGCAAGACTGAAATAATTAGTGAAGCTTAACAAAGTCTGAAGTCTAAAAAGCTGCTGAAGTCCATCCAAACACTCTATCAAAACCTGCTGAATTATGTTTCTCCTACTGATACTAAGGTTAGTGAGGGTGGAAGAAGGAAAAAGAAACTCAAAGAATCAAAGAACTTAATCCAAAGATTGGGTCATTAAACTCAGGGTATTTGGTATAATTAACAGATTAGAGGTGGGTTGGCCTGTGGCGTAGTGGTGAAGTTTGCACGTTTCACTTTGACAGCCCGGGGTTCACCAGTTCAGATCCTGGGTGTGGACACAGTGCTGCACGGCAAGCCATGCTGCGGTAGGCGTCTCACATATAAAGTAGAGGAAGATGGGCATGGATGTTAGCTCAGGGCCAGTCTTCCTCAGCAAAAAGAGGAGGATTGGCAGCAGATGTTAACTCAGGGCTAATCTTCCTCAAAAAAAAAAAAAAAGATCAGAGGTGATCTAAGTTCCACAACTACTTACAGTTTTCACCTTTTTGCTTTATTATTATAATATTGCATTTACCATATTATGACTAAGGCTACTGATTTAAAAAACATAATATTTTCAAATTCCTATAACAGATGAGTGCTGTAGATCTCATAGTGTGAGCATACCCATAAGCTAACAGACGGCTCTTCCTCCAGAGGAAAGGAGACAAAGAGAAATGCAGTTACTTGTGTGAGTAAGGGATTCCAGCTCCAAGGGCACAGGAAACCACACTCTGGGCACAAGCTCATCGTGCCTAGCTATTTTGTACACACTGCAGACAGTCACAACTCACTTCTCCCCTTTCAGAGGTATAGCATCATTGAGTTGACTCAAACACTCACCATTTCAAAGAGCAGACGAACAAGCTTCTCCGACTCCCCTCTGTATTTGGAGGTCAGGGTAGAGGAAGAGACGTTGAAGAACGTTGTCTTGCATTCCGTAGCTACTGCTTTAGCAAGGAGGGTCTTCCCCGTGCCAGGCGGGCCAACCATCAACACTCCCTGTGGGGAAGACAACACGGTAAGCAAAGGAGTTATCTGCCATCGTTCTAATTCCCAAGAATTCCACTACTAAGGATCAATTTTCTTTTCTTTTTAGTATGCTTTGTGGTGAGGAAGATTTGCCCTGAGCTAACATCTGTTGCCAATCTTCCTCTTTTTTTTTCTCCCCAAGGCCCCAGTGCATAGCTGTATGTCCTAGTTGTAGGTCCTTCTAGTTCTTCTGTGTGGGATGCTGCCACAGCATGGCTTGGTGAGTGGTGTGTAGTTCCACACCCAGCATCTGAACTGGCAAAGCCTGGGCTGCCCAAGTAGAGCGCACGAACTTAACTGCTAGGCCACTGGGCCAGCCCCACTCAGGATCAATCTTCAACCAACTTATTAAGACAAATAAAAGATAAACAGAAGGATACTTTATCACAAATTTAATTTTTCCATTACAAAAGTAAGGTAACTACATTATTAAAAATGTGGAACTCAGAGATGAGAAGAAATATAGTCAATATGATGACACTGATACTGTAATAGCATACCCTAACACAGGTGTCACTGGCATCTGGACATACTCCTGCTGGTCTTTTTGCTCAAACAAATTAAGGTCTTTTTTTACATAGTTATACTCAAAGTATGTCTATAATTTTGTACCTTGCTTATTACTTAACATTTAAACAATTTTTAAAAATAATAAGCGCAGAGTTAGCCATTAGCACATTTTCCAAATCTAAGAAGGAGTTTTTTTGACAGACTCTTTTCAGATCAGCTCTTGACTTTAACAAAGTACTCATTAGATGCAGATATGTCCATTAATTTCTTAAGAACAATTCCAAGAAATACAGGATATAAGTTCTGCAACATGACACATAAAATGGAGTGTTTTTACATTGGGTGACTCGTTTAAACTTGCAAGTAAAAGCTCATTCTAAATCTGCTGTGTGTCCAACTTCCCAAAGATCACAGCATACCCATTTCTTACTCTGGGAACCTTGCAAGAGCTTTTGTTCTAAGGAAAATTCTGACAACACAACAAATACTTTTTAATTTAAAATTTTCTTTATCTATTTTGTCCCCTCACTTTTCCCAATACAGATAAACACTGGCTTTCTATGGCAATGCACTTGACATTCACTTTGACAATATGTAATATTGTAATGTAATGACATATGTAATATGCAATGACATATAGTAATAAACTTACTTTCCATGGTCTCCTAATTCCCTTAAAGAATTCTGGCATCCACATTGGTAACACCACAGCTTCCTTAAGCAACTTTTTAGCTTCTACTAAATCAGCAATATCATCCCTGAAAGAGAAGATTTATGTTATCAACAATCTATGAGAGTATATATTTAACTCTATGTAGTCATTCTTTTTTGTTAGACTTTTTTTTCTCGTCTTCACTGGAGGAAGGTTCTCCCTGAGCTAACATTTATGCCAGTCTTCCTCCACTTTATATGCGGGTTGCCAGCAAAGCATGGCTGATGAGTGATGTAGGTCCACACCTGGGATTTGAACCCATGAGCCTGTGCTGCCAAGTGAAGTGCGCTGAACCTAACCACTACACCACGGGGCCAGCCCCCATCTATGTAGGCATTCTTGAGAACCGCTGGAAGCACACGACTTCATGCTGCTGGCAGAACGCCAAGCCTCTGCGTAGGCCCAGTGAACTAACGCACTGTGATGAGGACTGCCATGCCAACTAGGATACGTAGAGAGTACAGTGCATATCTTCAGTTCTTGGCAGTAATGATCTTCAGCGTGGCCACTGAGAACACAGGTCTGTGGCCCCACCTTTAGTAGTATTATGCCATCTCATTATAAATTCTTGCTCTTACGATACTCCTTCCATAAACTCCATGATATAGAAACAATGAGCCCATTAAAAAAAAGCCATAAAGAACAGAAAGGGCATAAAGCAGAGACAGGCTGCAACACTGCTGCCTGCCCCCAACCCTAGTAAGACTTGGTAGACACCAAGGTTAGAGTGTCGCCGAGAGTGTGAGGACGTCACCTACACCACTAGAACACTGCTGCTGCTGCTGCTGCTACACGGAGCGTTTCTTACGAAAATCTCTGTTTGTTGTATAAATATCAAATACCAAAATACAAAAAAATATTTCAAAAATATTCCAAAAATCATATCTAAAAATCATTAAGGTTTTAACAAAAAACATATGACAGGGCCCGCCTGGTGGTGTAGTGTTTAAGCTCATGTGCTGCACTTCGGTGGCCCAGGATTTGCCAGTTCAGACCCCGGGTGTGGACCTACGCACTGATTATCAACCCACGCTGTGGCAGGCGTCCCACATATAAAGTAGAGGAAGACGGGCACGGATGTTAGCTCAGGGCCAGTCTTCCTCAGCAAAAAGAGGAGGACTGGCAGTGGATGTTAGCTCAGGGCAAATCTTCCTCAAAATAAATAAATAAATAAATAAGTAAAATAACAGAATGTACCTAACTTTGTGGGAAAGGGAGCTTTTATAACTCACTGTGGTAAACTACCTCTCTGATTAGATATAATACTAACAGTTGAGAATCACTGCTTTAAGTAAGACGAAACAAAAGCTGCGTCTATTGGATAAACCCAGAGACAACCAGCAGCAAGCAGCACACATGCCTAAGAATCAGTGCCATTTCAACCAGGAGAAGCTGTCCCAAGAGGAAGACAACATCTCTGTGACCTTACTCCCATTCTGTATATGAGTTTTTTATTTAATAAAAATTTTATTTTACTGCTATTATTACTAATTTTATTAAATAAAAAATTCTCAGCCAAAAAATTGGTACAGCCTGAACCGAAGTGAAGTTTGTCATTATGTGTCCTGCTCACACTGTACGTACTCTGGTTCTATCCCCAAGGACCGAGCTTCAGTGCGTGCCCACATCTGCTCCAGTTTCTGTTGCCGAAAGCATGATCAGTACCCAACTATGTTGCTGTGATGTAACTTACCATCGAACATTGGGATTCTGAGAAATTATATCCCTTTCCAAAGCTTCTACTAAGTCCTTGTCATATCCAGTGCTATCAAACTTATTTGTCTCTGCTTCTGTAACCGCAGCGGGTGATTTGTTCTGCATTGGGAGAAAAAAACAAGAGCTTTGGATTGACTTAAAAGTTTCTGTGATTCGGGTGGTGAACATGACGTAATCTACACAGAATTCGAAATATATTATGATGTACATCCGAAAACAAACAAATGAAAAAAAATACAATCATTAAAAAAAAAAGAATGTCTATTGGGTTACTGCAAAACTATTTCATGAAATAAAGGGTAAAGCTAGACTGGGGGGGAAAGTTTCTGTGAGTCAGAAACAAAGACTGGACTCAGTGATATTCTTTTAAAAAGCAAATATAACAGTTCAAGTATTAAGGATGGAATCAAAGACTATAAGTCATCCTTCTACATCAATCTCAGAGTTTCCTACTCCATTTTTATTTTTACACAAAATGTATGACAAAAGTGTTAAAGAAAAATAAAAATATTATGCATATGAGCTGGCAAGAATCAAAAAAACTAATACTGAGATTAACTGTGGTCACTAGTGAATACTGGATATGTAGGACATTTATCTCAAACCTTTAGAGGAGCCAAGGTTAAAGACAGATGTTTATTCAGCTAAGAATATGGCTCAATCTTTAACCACGTACTCAAGTCCTCATTAATGCTCCTAAAGCATCCTCTTCCACTATTCCCTCCCCTCCTCCCATAGGGACATCTCAGTCCTTAGGTGAGATGCCTGCCATCCTCTGTGACGAGAGTCACTGGGGCCTCAGTTCCCAAACTGTGTACTGAAGTGCTCCAGGCACGGGGCAGACTCACAGGGCACCGCGGAGTATTCAGACATCTGAGGGAAACACAGCAACGTCTGCTGAACACTGGGCGAACCACGCGCTCGAGGGCGTTCACAGTTTCTACACTAAGACCGCTACATTCCTCTCAACAACACCGCATTTTTGTGAAGCTGGGTTTTCAGCAGTTGCTGAGATAAAAGTTACAATGGGAAAAATCAGCGTGGAAGAGGAATGAGAGGGCAATGTCCACTCTGACTCCCAGGTCTGAGAAACTGTGCAGTGTTCAATAGGTGTTGTTAGGATATAAACAAAGCTGCTTGAACCTAACTTCTTCATAAGTGGGTGGGTATTCTTTTTTCCTAGAGGTGCTGTGAAAAAAATACTGAGACACTCATGGATTTTATGAGCCAAGAAAATTTATGAAGCTCTGCAATAGGGTAAATAATCATTTACTCGGTCTTGTGCTAGGATTGTTACCCCATCTCCATAATATTTTTTTGCCTACAACATGATGATTTCTTCACCAATGACACTGTCTGAAGTCAGTATTAATGTCTAGACATAACTAATATTTATGATTTTCAAAGTCTTCTATTAGGTGACCAAATAAGTGTCTGTCTCACAATTTACAAACTCAGTATCCAATAGTAACAACAGATTCACGGGTGGTATTGTACAACACTTAAAACAGGAGAAGGCTGTCTCTTCTTCTAAGTATTTATGAAGTTGTTATGCATTCACAGATACTTACCGAGAATCTGTTCTGTGCTAGCAGCTGTGGGGGAGAGAAAGCAGACACTGTCCCCAGAGACTAATGGGCACTTACACTGCAAGCACAGGAAGACACAAAGAGAAAGCACTTTCCAGTTCTAGCATCTTTTGTCATAATGTTTAGTTTGGTTCCCAGTCCCTGAAAGAGCTGTAGAGCAGTAAAGGTGAAAGGGGTGTCCTGTTATTCATAATACACCCCTTTCAATGACACCTGAGTTTATGTTAATGAGCTGAGTTTGAGAAAGCCCTAGACAACCACAGGATGGGGCTGTTGTCAGGGAACCAAAGCTGTGATTAGACGGCTGGAACTTACAGGCCCTCCCAACCTCTGGGGAGGGAAAGTGGCTGCAGGTTCAATTAAGCACCGATGGCAAATGACTGAATCCATCATGTCCACATAATGAAGCCTCCGTAAGAACCAAAACAGAAAACAGTTCTCCTTTTCTGGAAACTGCTGTTTAACGGGTGCAGAGTTTCAGTTCTGCAAAACTAAAAATGTCCTGTGGATGGACAGCGCTGATGGTTCCAGAACACTGTGAATGAACTCAACTGCACTGAATTGCACACTTAAACATGGTTAAATGGTAAATATGTTACATACATTTAAACTACAATTTAAAAAAACTTTAAAAAGTCAATTATATTTCTAAATACTAGCAATGAATATGTAGGCACTGAAATAGGTATAAAATCTAACAAAACATATGCAAGACCTGTATGCTGAAAACTATACAACGCTGATGAAACACGTTAAAGAACTAAATAAAAAGAGATAAATGTTTATGGATTGAAAAGACTCCACATAATAAAGATATCAATTTTCCCCAAACTGATACACAGGTTTAACATAATTCCTGTCAAAATCTCAGCAAGACTCTGTAGATGTAGAAAAGCTGATTCTAAAATTCATATAGAAAAAGAACGGAACTACGATAGCTAAAACAATTTAGAAAAGGAAAAATAAAACGGGATAAGTAAGTCTACCCAATTTCAAGTCTTATTATATAGCTACAGTAACCAAGACTGTGGGTATTGGTTGAGAGATAGATAAATATATCAACGCAACATAACAGAGAACCCAGAAATTGACCCACATTAACATGCCCAAGTGATTTTCGAGAAAGCTGTAAAAGCAATTCAATGGAGAAATGCAGCCTTTTCAACAAACAGTGCTGGAGCAGCGGGACACGTACAGACAAAAAATGAACCTTGACCTACGTCTCACCTCTTACTCAAAAATCAACTCAAAACAGATCATTTTTTAAGTAAGCCTCCTTTTGGGAAATTTATTTTTGTCCTACTTTTAACCTAGTATTTCTACTTTTGCATTTGGATAAATTAAAGAGTATTTTTAATGTAGTCATCAGCCTCTAAATATCTCATTAAAATTTTAAAAAAGGCAATGGGGAAACTGTTTAAGCCAACAGCAAATACAGTCAAATCTGTTACCTGGAGTGTTTGGGAATAATAATAGCTAACATTTGTCGAGCACGCACCAGGTACCAGAACATGCTATCTCACTTATCCTACGAAAACTCTGAGACAAGTGTTAAAATAATTTTACATATGGGGAATTAAATTTTAGAATGACCAAAGAGCTTACAGTAACATAGCCAGAAACAGCAGAGTTGCTGCTTAAACACAGGTCTACCTGAATCCAAAGCCCATACTCTTAATGATCACCTTATATTTTGAAAAGCTTTCTATTTTCCTCCTTAACAAGCAGATCATATTAATTTAATTTAATTTCTCTTAGACAACTGATATGTTGATTACAGCACCTCCAGTCTACACATCATTTCTCAGGGTATAAAAGTATAGATATAAAATGAAAAAGGTATAGGACATTGAGCTCTACAGACCACAGACAGTTATAGGGCTTGCAACCCAAACCCTAGACGACAGGCCAGGGCAACCCTGGTAATTGATACCATTCCAAGGCCAGATTCATTAGCCACCCTCCCCATATCCTTCCTTGTTTCAGGCACTAAAACAGAACTGCCGTTGCTGAAAGTGCAGGGATGCATGACTACAGAACCGTGGTGAGAGGGACTCAGGGAACCGACTGCCCAGATGTACAAGGGCAAGTGGCCTCCAGCAATGGGGAGGAGAGAGGATAAGGCAGATGGTACAAAATCAAGAGCTAAAAGAACAGCTGTATCTTTACCAACAAGGAAGGTTGTGGTCAAAGGTGCGCCTTTGCTGGCTACTGGATGGGGCTCTCATGCAGAACTACAAACTTAGACTGCAAATCTAGGAGAAGGAACGTGAAGTAGGGGCTGACGTGATGCTTTGAAAAGGAATGGATGGGCAGCACGGGGGCTTTCTATTTTGCTATATGCAGTTTCCACTTTGTCCAGGTGGTGTGGAGGCATCCTTCTGAGACAACAAGCCAAACGAATTATCCTGTACTTTACCACATCGCAGCCGCTGGCTCTGTGCCCTGGGCAGGGCACGGGGAAGAGGTGGAAGCAGAGGAGACAGAAACCAAGCTCTCAGATTCCCATATGCTTCTTACTACAAGAGAGTATAAGACTTTGAAGAATATAGGCACCAAAATCTCAGTTTCTAAATCCCATTCCTCACTAAGAGGAACTTGGAGAAATGGGGGAAATACAAGCTGTGCCTCTACTGTGCCAGACAACGAGGAAGTGCTCGGAGAACGCTGAGCACATGTCACAAAGACGGAAGATGCTGCTTCAAGGGTCTCTCACTCCTCAAATCTTAGACAATTTAAGTACTAAAAAGACAGTAACAAATTATAACTCACTGAATAAAATAAGAATCCGCGAGTCCATAGTTACAAAATTAGATAAAGGGGAAGAGACAAAGCTTTTTCCTACAGCAAATGTAAATTCTTTAATGTACAAGAAATAAGAGCCTTAGAAAATCATGATTTTTCAATTGTCAGGAATAACTGATTCAGGCAAAAATCACCAGATGCTAAAACAAGTAGAAGAAATTTTGATGAGAAATAGGTTTTTTACATAGTCTCAAAGTATGCCCCCACAAATGATTATAAAGGGAAAAAGAGTAACTTCACAGGGGAGAGAGGAGCCAGACAGCACCCTAACCAAGCGATCCAATTCATCATGACAGCAGAACAAATCAACACCCTGTGCCTCTTTATACAACATACTGGGAAGAAAAAAACCACGCTTCAGTGGTGTTCCTGCCAAAAGTGCTTCATGAGGAAAAGTCAGACCAACGTAAAGTGAGGGACATTCTATACTGACATTCTGAACTCTTCAAAAATACCAGGCCGAAAAAGACAAAGGCTGAGGCAACGCTGGCATTAAAAGAGACTAAAGAAGCATGACAACTAAATGCAAGGCACGCTTCTATACCGGATCCTGGGGCAGGGGGAAAGCTACAAACGACATTATTGGGATAACCGGCCAAATTTTAGGAAGGTCTATGGATTGGACAACAGTACTGTAGCAATGTAAAATGCACAGCTTTGGATAACTGCATTGTGCTTACATAAAAGAATGTCCTAATACTCAGGAAACACACTCTCAAGTATTTCAGGGTAAAAGGGCATGGTATCTACAACATACTCTCAATGCTTCAGGAAAAAAAATGTACATGAGACTAAATGATAAAACAAAAGGGGAAAATATTAATAATTGGTAAAACTGGCTAAAGAATATATGCAAGTTCCTTATAGCATTCTTGCAACTTGTTTGCAAGTCTGAAATTATATCAAGATATAAAAGTTACCAAAAACCACCAAAAATAGTTGTTGACTAGTGAGTGGGAAAAATCCTAGCCTGGGTGGAGTATGACTAAGGTTTTATTATAGTCCGGCAGTTTTAATGACTAAAAATGATGAAAATTTGTACAGTCTTCACTTTTAAGGTTAATAAATAACTTTTTCAACGATGAAAATCAGGAACATTTACCTTTTCCTCTCTTCCTTTATTCTGTTCTTTCTTTTCCCGATGACGAACAGCTTTCCCTCTGTCGTTGTGAAGATTGTGTGCAGACGGACGGTGAACTCTGACTGTCGTACCTGGACGGTTCCCGTGTGGTTTTGGGTCACTATACTGAGGAGACTGGCGCTTTCTAGGTCCTGGCGAGGGTCTAAGCAAATACAAGATCATAATCGACTCCAGGAATTGGTCCAACTATGGATGAGCACCCAGTGTGCAAGTTAGAGTCTATGAAGTAAAGAAGCCAAGGCAGTAATGAACACAAGACCAGACCAATAAACTCAAGGTCACTGAAATCTCAGATCCAATGTGTGAACCCGACAGCCGTCTGTGGTGATACAATGAGAGGAACGGAATGCAGTATGGTTACTGCGGTAGAAGTAACGGAAGGCAAGGGATTGGCACCCTCCTTTGAAAGGAAACAGCTGTTGTAGATCAAAGATGAATGAAAAATTATGTCTGATTCTTGGAAACTGCAAACAGCATAATTTATCAGAGAAGAGAGTTTTATCAAAAGAACGAGAATACAGCAAAGGTGTAGATTCACATTTATCCACTGGTATATGTGCAATTTGGTACCACTTTATTTAGAATGCATCATAGTTCTCATGTTTTAATTAATAAAATGTAATAATTTTCCCATAAAAAACAGATATAAGCTCTAGCTATAAACAGTTACAGGAACGGATGTATGGTGCACTTACATACATCATCTCATTTCATCTTTATTTCTGCAGCAGGATTCAGACCTCTCAAATATTTATTAGCTCTTACTCTGCTCCCAGACTTGGTTGGGGCCATTAAAATAGCAATAAAAAAGGTAGGGGAGCCCAGTCCTCAAATCCCTCAAGTATGGTTAAGAAAGAAGATATGTGAAACCAGGGAAGCATCCTAGAAAGTGCGAAACAGACTTCGTGCTATGGCAATGGCCTCATGAAGAGACAACGGAGTGTCTTTTTTAACAGTGTGTCTATCAAAAAAGACACTCCTAGATGTGGAAAGTTGAGAATGAGCATGTGGGAGCATGATAAAGTCAAACCAATGTACATCTGGAAGGAATGATGGTTGTTCAAATTTGGATTTAGAAACTTGGATAGCCAAGTGGAGATATGCCTTTAAAATATATATTTATTTTTCCCCTTACTAGAAAAACAATACAAAATAGACACTGAAATATAATAAAGTATAAAGAATAAAAGTCACCTGTAAGTCCACTATCCAGAGTTAACCATTTAACATATTAGACTATTTTTTCATAGTTGCCTTTCATTTAAACGAAATTGGAACCATTATACACACACAGTCGTGTTTTTCCTTCCTCATCGTATCATGAGGCATTTCCTGTATCATCTCCTCATAAATGACTTTTAATGACCAAATATCAGTCAATCACATAAAATGTGCCACACTTTATCCACTTCTTCCTGCCAGCTATTCAGGGAGTGGGATTTTAGGTGGCGGGATCAGAGATGCCCTTTCTGAGGAGACATTTAAGTAGAGACCTGAAAGAAATGAGAGGACCAGCCATCAAACGCCTGAGCTGAAGGAAAGGCAAGTGCCAAGAAGTGACGCATCCGTGTGTCTGGCTTGCTCCAGGAGGCTGAGGGAGAGAGCTAGAAGAACTCAGGGCACAGAAGGGGTGGTCACAGAGGGACCAGATCTCACAGGGCATCAAAGGACATGGAGAGAACTTTGGGTTTTATTCTGTGAGATGAGAAGATATTTGAGGGACATCAGCTGACTTGTAAAAGAATCAATCTAACAGTTTTCAAGCTATTTCTAATCTTCTCTCTAAAAGGCTTCAATGAACCACCTTGTACAAACATTTTTGTGCACAGTTCTAGAAGAGAATACTGGACCAGCTGAATCTATTCGTTAATGGGACTAGAATTTAGGTGATGACAAGGTTAGAATCACCAACAGAGCTGAAGAATGAATAAGCTCTCTCAAGCATGAACACAAAGGAAGACAAGGAGAAAGGGAGTTTTGAGGGATATTCAGTTGAGGGAGCAGGTAAAATAAATTACAGAAACAGAAAGACGCAGCAAATAATAGTAAGAGTAATAGTAATCCAGGGCATTCAGAGGCAGAAAAAGATATTGAAGAAAGAAAGAAGCAGTAAGAAGGGACACCAGGGCTCATTATCATCGAATTTTCAAGACGAAGAGGCTCATCTAATTCAACTTCCCCTAGGGGCTGGCCCGGTGACACAGTGGTTAAGTTTGCATGTTCTGCTTCAGCGGCCCAGGGTTCACTGGTTCAGATCCCGGGTGTGGACATGGCACCGCTTGGTAAGCCATGCTGTGGTAGGCGTCCCACATGTAAAGTAGAGGAAGATGGGCACCGATGTTAGCTCAGGGCCAGGCTTCCTCAAAAAACAAAAAGAAAACAAAACAAAACCCCCCACCCCTAAAATTAAATAATTCAACTTCCCACTCCCCCCAAGAGAGAACCCTCCTGCCTCTGCTTGTTGGACTGAGGTGACCAAATAGTTCATGAAATTTGAAACCAACTGAATTTTCACTGGGCACATCTATTCACTGGAAAACTCTTACCAATAACAGAGAGGAGTGACATGGCTGTTACGGACTGAATGTCTGTATGCCCCCAAATTCATTATGTTGAATCCCTAACCCCCAATGTGACCATTTGGAGTAAGGAAGTAAATAAAGTTAAATAAGGTCATAAGGGTGGGGCCTTGATCTAAGGATTAGTGTCCTTGTAAGAGACCCCACAGAGCTTGCTCATTCCCTCTGCCATGCAAGAACACAGAGAGAAGGCAGCCGTCGGCTCAGGAGGAGTCCTCACTGGCAGCAAATCGGCTAGCACCTTCATCTTGGACTTTTCAGCCTGCAGCACTGTGAGAAATAAACTTCTGTTGTTTAAGGCACTCAGTCTGTGGTATTTTGTTATGGCAGCTGGAGCGGACTCATACAAGGGGAGGAAAGAAAAGAGAAAGCAAATGGGAGTAAAACATTCATAGGCAAGAAAAAATAAAAATAGAACTTGACCCATTTATTATTAGTTCTACTTCTGAAATTAAGAAAGAAGTAATCATAAATATGGAAAAAGTTTTACTCACAAATGGTCACTTTATTTATAATAACAAGAAAGGGGAAAACGACGGATCAGAACGTGGTTAACTATGTAGGTTACATACCACTCAAGAGTAGCAAACAACCCTTTAAAAGTAGCAGAGCAGGAAAAGGTCTGAGCTGGCTTATAAATTATCAGCGTTTACCATATCAAGAGCAGATTACTGAACCTATCTAAGCTTAAGTTTCCTCATCAGAAATTGGAGCTAAAAAATTAGTACCTGCTTTCTAACATTGTTTTGAGAATTAAATAATGTATGCAAAGAAATTAATACAGTCCCTGGCACATATTAACTGTGTAGTGATTGTCGTCTATCAGGATTTTTTTTTAATTTTAAAAAGAGGGTACAAAGTTACACATTGTGGATAGAGCACAATTACAGGATGAAAAGAAACACTGCTCAGGAAACTAGAAGTCGCAATAGAATGAGCACATGATTTCCCCCTTACTTTTCTGCCATTTTCCTATTTTTCTTTAATGAGCCTACTGCTGTGCTTTTTTTTTTAGTGAATTCTAAAATATAACAGAAAATATATATGAAAGCGCTTATAAGCAAGGGAAAAATTTAGTAAACATTCAAAAGCTATCAGAGTCAGGACCAGAACATCAGTACTTTTATCTGGAACTGAAGAAAATTAAAGTGGCTAAGAAACAATCAATAGCCATTAGTTGATCTTAAACTGGAGAGGGAGCACTCTAATACAGTACTTCTCAAAGTGTGGGCCATGGAGCATCCGTGTCAGCATCACCTGCAGAGTCCTGGGCTCCACCTGCTGTCTGTTATACTGGACTCTCTGGGAGTGCAACCCCAGAATCCACATTTTTAACGAGTGCCCCAAGAGATCTTTATGTGTACTAGTTTGAGAATGACTGGTACGGCAGAGAACGCCAGCTTTGTAGTCAAATATATCTGGGTTCCAATCTTAGCTCCACCAGTTATTAGCTTTGTGATAATGGGAAAAAGTTACCCAACCTCACTGTACCTCAGCTATCTTATCTGAAATACAGGGAAAATATGACTTATTTGGAAGGTTTATTGTGAGAAATACATGCAATAACACGTGTAGCCTAAAATAGTGGCTTTGTGAGTGAGCCACTCAATATCTAGCACCTATTATAAAATACAATCAAGAATTAAGAGTTACAATGATCGAACGTTAAACTGAAGAACACCTAAGTAATGTCTTAATGCAATATTCTCAAACCGGTTAGGGGGTGAGTAACCTGCAAGTCAGTGTTCTTTGTAGACTGCTATTATACATTCAGATATTTAAATCCACAATACAAACTAGGAAGTCTATCATGTAAGGAAATAGATAAGCGACCTCTACCTGCTCACTTGTCAGTTAAAAAACATTCAGTGAAACTAAACCTAATTGGCTGTTTAGAGCATTTTGGTGACGATCACTTTCACTAATTGTTCACTTACTGGCACCAAATAATAGGAAGCTTGGGGAAAAAACGCCAGAGGGAAACCTAAAATTGAGAATATTTTATCTTTTCTTTTTTTCTTTGAATTAAAAAGCCCATTTTTTTGGGCAGGACACATGAACAGACATTTCTCCAAAGAAGATATACAGATGGCCAATAGGCACATGAAAAGATGTTCATCATCGTTGATCATCAGGGAAATGCAAATCAAAACTACACTAAGATATCACCTTACACCCACTAGAATGACAAAAATATCTAAAACAAATAGTAACAAATGTTAGAGAGGTTGTGGAGAAAAAGGAACCCTCATACACTGCTGGAGGGAATGCAAACTGGTGCAGCCACTATGGAAAAGAGTATGGAGATTTCCCAAAAAGTTAAAAATAGAACTACTTTATGACCCAGCTATCCCACTACTGGGTATCTATCCAAAGAGCTTGAAGTCAGCAATCCCAAAAGTCCCATGCCCCCAATGTTCATTGCAGCATTATTTACAATCGCCAAGACATGGAAGCAACCTAAGTGCCCAGCAACAGACGAATGGATAAAGAAGATGTGGTATATAGATACAATGGAATACTACTCGGTCATAAAAAAGAACAAAATCATCCCAATTGGAACAACATGGATGGACCTTGAGGGTAATACGTTAAGTGAAATAAGCCACACAGAGAAGGACAATCTCTGTATGACTCCACTCATATGAGGAATTTAAAAATGTAGACAAAGAGAACAGATTAGCAGGGGAAAGGTGGGGTGGGAGGTGGGCACAAAGGGTGAAGTGGTGCACCTACAACAGGACTGACAAACAATAATGTACAACTGAAATTTCACAAGATTGTAACCTATCATTAACTCAACAAAGATTAAATTTAAAAAAACCCATTTTTTAATTTTTTTTTTTTAGATTGGCACCTGGGCTAACAACTGTTGCCTATCTTTTTTTTTTTGTTTTTTGTTTTTTGTTTTTAAGGACTGGCACCTGGGCTAACAACTGTTGCCAACCTTTTTTTTTTTTCTTTTTTTCTTTTTCTGCTTTATTTCCCCAAACCCCCCTGTACACAGTTGTATATCTTAGTTGCAGGTCCTTCTAGTTGTGGGATGTGGGACGTCGCCTCAATGTGGCCTGACAAGCAGTGCCATGTCCGCGCCCAGGATCTGAACCCTGGGCTGCCGCAGCGGAGCACACGAACTTAACCACTCAGCCACGGAGCCGGCCCCCCATTTTTTAATTTTAGCAGCAGTATGGCTTGATGAATAGCAGTATCCTCTGATAGCTTGTTTGAGAACCACTGTTTTAGTCTAACTCCCTCACAAAAGCATATTTTTGGCTTATTTCCACCCAAATTTAATTTGTTGAAATGGACCATAGAGTTACATGATACACAATTTAAGAGTTATAAAAAGGCATTCAGCAAAAAACCCTCTTGGGGCTGGCCTGGGGGTGTAGCGGTAAAGTTTGTGCACTCTGCTTGAGCTGCCCTGGGTTCCCAGCCGCAGACCCATGCACTGCTCATCAAGCCATGCTGCGGCAGGCGTCCCACATATAAAATAGAGGAAGACGGGTACAGATGTTAGCTCAGGGCTAATCTTCCTCAAAAAGTAAGTGACTAAATAAATAAAATAAAAAACCCTCTCCCATTCCTGTCTCTTAGCCACCCAGTTCTCCTCCTAGATATAAGCACTGTGACTAGCTGCCTGTGCTAGTTTATTTCTTAAAAGGTCTCCACTTACCTTCGTTCCGCAGGTACCGGCAAGGACCAGACTTCCCCCTCGGAAGCTGGCAGCTCATGCTGTGCAGCCTTCAGTGGAGTGCTGTCTAGTTTAAAGCTCTCTAGTGTCTTCATGATATCCTTAACATGTTTAGCTTCCACATTTATTTCCTGCCAAACCTGGTTTCAAAGAAGGAGAATATGGCTCTTCAAGTTTCTATAACTAATAAATCACTGCCAAGATTAAGTTAAGGCCATTTATTAGAGATGTCAGAAACCTCCATTTTGACATCAGATAGATACCCAGTAAATCACACCAAAATGTTCTGTTGAAATTTAAAAATGGTTTATTAATTCTTCGTTTTCAATTGCAAAATTAATTCTGGTAAAATGAACTAAATATCCTGGCTAATTAAGCTATGTTACTGACGTACGGTTCTTATTCAGCTTGCATAACAAACTGAAAAGTTAGCTGTAACTTTAAAGTTTGATAAAAATAATACTTTTGCAAGTTGCACATGGATGGTTTTTTATGCTATTTAATTGACTTTTAAAATGCTGATCAGAATTCACTAATTTCATAACTCACTAATGGTTGCAACCCACAGTTTGAAAAGTATGACTTCAGAGGATAAACTGCTCAATTCAAATATAATCAAGATTTTTTTTAAAAGCAGTCTTGACTCAATTTAAACACTATATGTATATATGAAATATTGAAATGAAGCTGGTAATGTTTGCTTTTAAAACTAAATGGTTTAGGGGCAGCCCCGGTGGCCGAGTGGTGAAGCTCAGCGTGCTCCACTTTGGCAGCCCAGGTTCGGTTCCCCACAGACCTACACCACTTGCCTGTCAGTGGCCATGCTGTGGTGGCCACTCACATACAAAAAGAGGAGGACTGGCAGCAGATGTTAGCTCAGGGTGAATATTCCTCAGCAAATAAGTAAATAAATAAATAAATGATTTAAGTATCTTTACAAAAAAGCTTAGACTTTTAAAGTCAAAAGTGTCTGGCTTAAAAAAAAAGTCTGTCAGTGACAAACTTAAGACTCCTCATGAAATAACAGATTTTCCACTTCTGGTAACGTAAGGAGTATGCAGAGGCAAATTTAGGGAAAGAGGCTAAATTCAAAGAGGCAGGATATTTCTCTTTTAAAGAAATTAAGAAAAATATGGAACACTAACAAAAAAGCAGCTCGGCAGAATCTGAGGGATAATATTCCACGCGGAAGACCAGCTCAAAAAGACTATTCATTTCTGTAGCATGTTCTTCCTCTGTGAGGGGGTGAACCTTATTAGAAACACCATCTTCACCTGGACCCATAAGTTCTACAGTTTCCACCTATAAACTTCTATTGGTCCTCAGTGACTAAAGTTCCTCAAATGGGACTCAAATATGGTCTGCGTTACGATGTTCTAAAGAGAATGCAGCAGCGTGAGATTCAAGTGTCACCTGCAGCTTCAACAATAGCTTAATACAGTCAACACAAATTTTACCAGGTAAAATACGTGATCTAGAAAAAAATTTCAAAATTACTTTTAAAAAAAGCTATTACATTCCAACAATTAGAATAATTAAATAGACCTCAATACTGATGATGGTGAATACGGATTATTACTAATGTCAAGTTTCAAGTAACCATATATACAAATCCACATAACATATCATACACTCTTAATGCATAGCTGCAAAAAGCAGTGACAATCTATTTAAATCTTCTCTTCTGAGAACTTAAACCATTAAAACATACAGCAGCCGTGATTCTCACCTGTTGCCATTTCTGCTGGAGGTACGTATCTTTAACTGAATACAGATACTTGTTCATTTGGTCAAGAACTCCCTGATAATAGACCATTGCGGAGTCGTAGTTTCCCAGCAATGCATATTCACGAGCCAATTTTACATTCTCACTAATCATAAGAAGACTCATGCTCAAGCATAAGCTAAAAAAAAGAAAGAAACATTTTCATATTATATGTCTCAACAATAAGCACTACAATGAGCTTTTTAAAAGTGTACTCTCCAGGGCGCTCAAGAAGCTCACAATCACACACACCACATTTCCATCTCTATACATTTGCTCAACCTATTTCCACTCTTTCAAAGAAATGTCTTAGTTCCCACCACCAAACCCACCTACGTGTGAAAGCCCAGCTCAGAGGCGGTTCTCTCAGTATGTCTACTTTCTGAACTTCTCAGTTCAAAATAAACTCTCCCCCTTCTAAAGTCCTCTGGCACTCCACAGGGACCTTTCATCTCAAGGCACTTGACTATTTGGAGTTATATTACTGACATAGGTCGTATCTCTAAGTTCTTCAAGAGCGGGATCTGCATCTGAAAGGCACGACACACAGGTCTTACCAAACAGCGGCAGAACAAATGCAGCATGTTAGTTTTTGGAAGGCAGTGTGGGAGAGCAGAAAGCACATGTGGACTGAAGTTAGGAAAATCTTGGTTAGCATTATAATTCTGTCACCTTGATCAAATCCCACAACTTTTCTAAGCCTCAGTTTTTAAATCTGTAAACTTGAGATAATAACTACGTTCAAGAGCTGCACTGTAAGGAATGAACGACGATTCAAAACACTTGGCATACTACTTGACAAAGAGCAGGGCTTCAATAAATGCTAACCACATCTTCCCTGAAGCTTTCTATACACGAGAAACGAGCACAGTCTTTGCACGTAGCGGGGTGTGGATACAAAGCATCAGAAGCAGGCATCTGATAAACGTCAGCTTTGTTGATGTTGACGATAATTACTATTACTTCTTAACTGTACACAGTATGGTGAAGTCCAAACTTGGAAAGACCTGCATGCTTTTGAGAGGGCAATAATTTAGATTAGGGTTGTGGCTTTGGAAATAAAAAGAAACACATTTGAAGCACGTGGTGAAGAACTGCTCAGAGTACTTATGAACTAGTGTGGAGAAGATGCTGAAAACTGACATTTCAAGCCTGTGGAAGTAAAAAACGAAAGAATGACGAGAGATCACAGGACAGCTAAGCAGACAGATGTATGAAGGAAATGTGATTATTTTTGACTCCTTCTGCATGTCAGTGGGATATCCAAATAGATGTATCTCATGGATGAACAGAGATAACGTCTGTGTGGGGACCTCTCTCCCTTGCTTACTGAATGCAGCCAGAGATGGTTCCTAAAACTGTGTTTCTTAACACCTCCCTCCCCAACTCCACCCACGGTTAAGGGCAAGTGATGCAACAGAGCTTAATTCTGATAGAGACCACCATGGCTCTTACGTTCTGCATATTTAATTCTTTATGCTGGAATGAGGTTTCCTGTGAAAAAAACATGCCAAGCAAATTTCTTGAGTTTAATTTAATGCAGAGTGTTTAGCTGGTGGGCATGGCGAGGAGAATGATGGCAAGCCAACCAGGAATATCAATCAGACTCACTATCTGTCAGACACAGGACCAAAAAGATTTTCTGCCAAACAGACAAGAGAAGGTAATCATATCCATACAGCCCAGAATTAGAGGATTAGAGGAAGCAAGATTAATAGTCAGGAAATGTTGGCAGGTGGAAGAGCTAAAAATCAGCACTACTATGAGAGCAGAAGAGGGGGGGTTCTACGCTCCTTAGGACACAGATTAGAGGGAAATGGAATCACAACCTCGTGGAGAAGCAGCGACGTCAAAATCACACCCACAGCCTCAGGCCAGTCTTTGGTAGTTCTCATTCTCTGCCTCCTGGTATCCATAACCTTGTGTAATTGCTTCCCCTTGAATGTGATCTTGTAATAAAAAGAATGTACAAAAATAATGGAATGTCATCTTTGAGATTAGACCGTGGCTTCCATCTTGCTTGCTGTCTCTTGCTGGCTGGCTCTAAGGGAAACCAGCTACCACGGCTGTGAGCTGCTGTGTGCAGAAGCTCTCATGGCAAGGAGCTGAGGGAGGCCCCAGGCCAACAGCCAATGAGGAATTGAATCCACAACCACGTGAGGGAGCCTGGAAGCGGATCTTCCCCCAGTTGAGCCTTGAGAGGACTGCAGCCCTGACTGATATCCTGATTACAGCCTGTGAAAGACCCTAAATCAGAAGCACCCAGCCAAGCCATGCCCAGAGCCTGACTTCACAAACTGTGAGATAAGAAACGTTTGTTGTCTCAAGCCACTCGGCTTCGGGGTAATTTGTTATGAAGCAATACAGCTCCGAACTGAGGTCTATACTAACTCAAGACTGAGCATCTGAGGTCCAAAAGGAAAGGCAAACAGTCCTGTGACCTAAAGGGTGACTCCCTGGAGCCAGGACCACTGATAACGGCCCATCTTAACAAAAGCTCCAGGGCCAGGGACCACGGCTGTTATCTACTGACACATCCCCAGCACCTAACCACACTTGGCACATAGCAGATACTCAGGAACTCTTTGAATGAATGAATACTGCCAGGTTTTTGTCTTAACTACTAAGATCCCTTATCTTTGTCCAGTTCCTGACCCTCAGCACTCTCAGATTCCTTGATCCTCAGCTCATCCCTCCTAGAACTGTGTGACTGCTTCTGCCCTGAAGCTATCCATGCCCTATGGTGACTGGTGACACCCAGCCCAGCAACGATGTAGGAAGAGTACAGCTGAGGCCAGCTGCTGGCAGTATACAGCTGACCTGCAGGAGCCTGGATATCAGGCCTCTCCTGTCTTTTCCCTCTCTCTCTTTTCCAAAACAGACTCCCTCCAGATCTTTCTTCCCTTCCCCCAACTAAGAAAAATCTAAATGTTGTTACTTATATATAATTGATCTTGATCTTCATTTTGTTGGGGGGGGGGGGGCCATGATTCAATGTCCCTAAACTCACAGATCACTCCAGGCCTTTTTTTTTTTTAAGATTTTATTTTTCCTTTTTCTCCCAAAGCCCCCCGGTACATAGCTGTGTATTTTTAGTTGTGGGTCCTTCCAGCCGTGGCATGTGGGATGCCGCCTCAGCGTGGCCTGATGAGTGGTGCCATGTCCGCGCCCAGGATTCAAACCGCTGAAACCCTGGGCCGCCAAAGCGGAGCGCGTGAACTCAACCACTCAGCCACGGGCCAGCCCCTCCAGGCCTTCCCTGAAGGTTCTGTGTTATGAATACTTCTTTCTAGTCAGACAAAATTCCTTAGAAGCCAATGAGTTAACATTTTCTAACAAACAGAAATGGAAAGTTAATCCAAGGCCACATTAAAAATGACCTGAAAAATTTTGGGTTATCAAAGAAACAATGTGCTTACTGGCAATAGTATCAAAATACCCTTAGTTGACTAGAGGCCAGCCCCTCTAATTGCATTTATTACCGTAATGTGCATAAGTCGTTCATTCAGGAAATACTCAGGGAGCATCTACTGAGTTGCAAGGAATTGCACTAAAGACAAAAATAAGTTTGAAAAAAAATTAGACAAAATTTTTCGTATTCTTTAGCAGTCTCTAAGTGTAGGATAGCCTCCTTCTCAAGTGACTGTCAACACTGGAAATTTACGAGATTCTCCAATTTTCAAGAACATACCCTTATTATTGCTTAAAATTACACTGCAGGAGGACAGAAATTGGGTCTACCTGGCACAATATCCGGCAATATTTGAAGAAAAGAATGTATCTGAAGAAAAGCCTACATACCAAATTTTAACCACCATGAACTGTAAACACTACCTAGGGGTTCAATTAATAGAACACTTACAAAAATGAGATTGTCCAAAAGCTCAGACTCTTGGTTAAAGATTATTAAGAGAAAGATAACCACAGGCGATTGCTTTATCTCACAGCAAGCTTTTCCTCTACATTGTTCCATCAGAACCAACCTTTGGTTACATGGCATGAGTATTTATTTTAGCTAATGAGTAAATTCATTTATGTAAATTAAGTAAGGTGTGACATGAAATTTTAAATCAACTAACAGAGTCAAATCTTTTGAACACTAAAAACTCAGTATTACAACAAAATTTCTAGCAAACTTAATATTTGATGTGGTGTGGTATCTCCACAAAGTGTGTTTTTCTCCTCCAGGATAAGAAAAAAAAGTGATAAAGAGACTGAAAAAGAACAGGCTACAGATCCAAATATTTGAGTTCTAACATTCCTATTCTATTCCAAAACAACAAATATGGGGCCTTCCCTACGCCACACGTTAAAAGGATACCTTACCTACTTAATTTTTTAAGGAATATTAAACTGGATTCTATTCTAATTGCATTTTTTTTCTTTTGGTGAGGAAGGTTGTATTAACATCTGTTGCCAATCTTCCTCTTTTGGCTTGAGGAAGATTGTTCCTGAGCTAGCATCTGCACCAATCTTCCCCTATTTTGTATGTGGGACGCTGCCACGGCATGGCTTGCTGAGTGGTGCCTAGGTCCATGCCCGGGATCTGAACCTGCGAATCCCTGGCCACTGAAACAGAATGTTCGAACTTAATCACTACTCGACTGGGCCAGCCCCTCTAATTGCATTTTTTACTGAAATGTGCATAAGTCGTTCATTCAAGAAATATTTTCTCTCTCTAATCTTCCTCAAAAAAAAAAAATTAAATTAAATTTTAAAAAAAACAGGGGAAAAAAAGAAATATTCAGGGAGCACCTACTGAGTTGCAAGGAATTGCACTGAAGACAAAAATAAGACAGAATTAGACCCTGAAATCCTTGAAGTTAGTGGAAAAGTTTTTTAAATTCTAGGTGTTTTTTTCTTTGCTTAGTAGGAGGAAAAAAGCATAGAATATTATTAAGCACAAGCTAAAAGATCAGCATCAATGTTAAAAATATTTATCTGCAAAACTGATGTCCGAAAACAAAAATATATGAACCTCCATCATGCATTTCTCTGAGGGCATTTCAGTAAACCAAGTGTGTGTAACTTTAAGTGACAACACACTGTTAAGCAATTTTCAGAATGTTCATCTCTGGGATATGAAAGCAACACATGCTAATTTACAGTCAGTCACTGATGATTATGAATAATCAAAATAAATGAGTGACTGATGACCAAAAGCATAGCATACATTTTTCTTATCTTTATAATCATCATATGATAAATACTCAAGAAGCATGAGAAAGTTATACATATTCATATATACCTATATATATGCATTTGGTAAACTTTCTTTTGGTTTACCCCGAACAAAACAAAAATAAATCAGTGAATATAACAATTAAAATGTAATTTAAAAGCCATATTCAAGCCATATCTGTAAACACCAAAAGCAAAATCTATTTAGTATGTTATCAACACTGACCATATTGATTTGATATGCTCTCTTTCCAGCCAGTCAAGTAGATAAAAAAAAAAAACCCAAACCATCTTGTAAACAGAAATTCATTGTTGTTAACACAGTAAGTTCTACAAGACTCTCTAACCTTTAGCATTTGTCAGAATTGTGATACCAGTTTCAAAATAAGGTGCAGAGGGGCCCGCCCCGATGGCCAAGTGGTTCAGCTCATGCGCTCTGCTTCGGCGGCCCAGGGTTTCGCCTGTTCGGATCCTGGGTGCGGACATGGCACCGCTCATCAAGCCATGCTGAGGCAGCGTCCCACATGCCACAACTAGAAGGACCCATAACTAAAAAATATGCAACTATGTATTAGGGGGCTTTGAGGAGAAAAAGGGGAAAAAATTAAAAAAAAAAAAAGGTGCAGAATCTGTTGTAGACTACGTAATATGCCTAGCACTGAGTCTATAAAATGTAAACGCTTCTTGAATCACCAAGGCCACAAAGGAGCTTTATATAGCTCTTCACGCTCTCGGAATGCTGGAAAGTTGATCGGCACTGCCTTTCTTTTTAAGGCATGATACAGGCCACAAGTTATTAAAATTAATACAAGACAAACAACTTTGTGGCTATTTCTTTGTGGGAGAACCCACTGATTACAAAAATTATCTGCTATGCAAAAGAAAAGAGGCTGCACGTTGAGATATTATTTAGGCCTGTATGAACATTACAAGAATCTTCCTTGACACTTGTATTGTTCTATCATTGTGACTATGTGGCAAAGATCTATTGCACACATTCTAAAACATTAGGAATGTTTTCAGCAATAACTAAAGGTCCGATTTCAAAGAGGAAGACACAAATGAGCGCTTCAAAGAGAGAAGGGTGCAACATTGAGCAGCTGGAAGTTAGTAACATATAAAAATGGCACTTGGCAGTTGAAAGAGGAAATTATTCGCGATTAAACAGGGCTTGAGACTAGCCACCCTAAGGTACTTAAGGATCCACGCTTCTCCCTAACTTCGTCACCATATAATATACGTATGAAACGAACGTTTCGACGGATACATTTTCTAAAAGCTACCAACTCTGAACAAGAAGGGCCTTAAGCCTCCCAGAGGACGCCCAGCTCCAGAACGCAAATAAACTAAATACAAAATATCCTAAACAATATTACAACAAAACGTATGAAAGGAAGCTGCATCCCAACATCAAGGCTTTCGGGGTTTTTCGGGGGTGAGGGTTTCGGGGCGGGGGCGTGGAAGGATTGGGGAGAGGACGCATCCGAAAGCGAAGAAATAACATGTTCTCTCTGCCGGAGACCCTAATGACACAGGCCTAGGGATGGGGTCGGCAGGAGCGCTCCAAAAGTCCCCGGCTGGCCAGGACTCCTCAGGTAGGGGACCGTCACCTGAGCCCCAGGTGTCGGCGACTGCGGCCAGGACCTACGCCCTCGGGGCAGGCAGGGGCAGGCTGCCGGAAGGATGCGCCGGGGGCTCTCGCCGCCGGTCCGCAGGCCCTCGCCGACCCGGCCATGCTGGGGGCCCCGGAGCACCCGGAGAGCGAGCACTCACCTGCGGCGGCCGAGGCTCCTGGGGAGGCCGCCCACCGCCCGCGGAGGGGAAGGGCCGAGCGGGGCCCCGGGCAGCGAGGGAGGAGGGCCTTGCCCGGCCCCCAGCACCCCGCTCCGTGCCCACGGCCCCCGCGCTGCCGGCTCCAACCGCCACCAGCCCCCGGCGCTGCTTCAGCTCGCCGAGAATTTGAAGCCAAGCCCGCCAGGGTCACTTCCGGTGCCGGGGGTGGCCTCCGCGACTCCGGCGCACGCGGGGCGGCCCCCTGGGAGCGAGGACGCGGGGCGGCGTGCGCGCGCCCGGAGCGCGAGGCCGGGCGGGGGCGGGGCCGGCGGGGGCGGGGCGGGGCCGGCGGAGGCGCG